>NW_016160740.1:15887-19707 GCF_001687245.7 Rhagoletis zephyria | reverse complement strand
TTGCGATGTTGCTTTGACCAGGGCTTGAACCCATTTGCTGCGGAGTGGAAGCGCGCACTGCTTACCACTACACAACAGCGGCCGACATAGTTCAGTATAAACGTTTTTAATTCCGCGTTCAGCCAGTAAGTTATTAAATTGTGACGACTTAAATTGTTTTCCACTGTCACTCAACACAATCTCTGGAGTACCAAAAACGCTAAAGACTTGGTGGTTTAAAAAATCACATATGGCCGGTGTGTTAAAATTTCTAAGAGCTTTGAGCATAAAAAACTCTGTAAAACGGTCTAGGACTATTACAATTCCTGTATTGCCTTGCTTAGACCCTGCAAATCAATATATAGTTTTTGAAATGGTCGCTGAACTGCATATTGTGCGGCCATGGGCGCTGTGTATCGCATTGGCCTACAAACTCTTTAACATCGACTGTTGTTAGGCCAGTAAAAGTATAATCTCAACCGCTCTAGAATAGAAATATTAACAAAAACCAACAAAACCAACAACCACTTGATCAAATGAATTGCAGCGGAATAGCTGCGCTTGAATGTAGTTAGCTTAACAAATGAAATAGTGGAAATAAGCAACAAGAATTAACAAGGCGAACTTAGCACAGTGCGTAGGCAACTGACTGAGTCAGTGGGATCGTCGCACATAGGGGTATTTGACCGATTTAGGCGGCCAAAATTATTTGTATGAATATTTTAACTCAAAATGCTTAGAAACGACGTNACTAAGAAACGACGTATTACGATATTTAAAACTGCAAATGTTTAAAATCAAGTAAATACAGGGGGAGGATGTCCAAGTATTCCACCAAAAAACGAAAAAAAAGGTGTTTAAAGTTCGACATCGATAGACTCCATGTTATCGAGGTCCCATTGTAGAAAAATTGAGACCTACGTATTCGTATCGGCGAGGAGAAGCTTTATATCTAAGTTAGAACATTAAAAGGGTTGCCGCCTGCTTAAAAATTAAATGCAATTAAGTTAAATGAATTACTACAATGTGGGTAACATTCGAAATGGGTTTGAAAAGGCTTCATTTCCAAGAAACGTGTAGGAGGGTTACCATCTGTTTAAAACTTAATTTATAAGGTTATAGTTTGAAACTATCTTAAACAGGGCTGCCACCTTTTAAATTTAAAATTAAATACAATGTATTAAGTTAATTATAACAATATGAATATCATACATGGGCAAATCTAGAAAACAGGTAACCTTTATGTTATTTAGCTTTATTTTCACTGTTGTAAACTATATGAAGCTGGTTGCTTTTGGATATAATTCATTGACGTATACTTGAAGCCTCAAAAAAAAATTGGAGCAATTTGCTGCATAACTTTTGAATTATAGGTGTTTAAATTAAAAAAAATAATGAAAACAAGTGGATTTTTTATGTAATTTTTAAAAGGGGCTCAATTAATTATTTCAAATTAGCTTCGATAAACATCGAAAGAGCTTTTAATATTGATAACTGCTCGTTAGATTTCGAGTTTGATTGACTCTCTTGATACGCGGTTTAATATTTATATGCCCGATTCGGTGATGAAGTAATTTGTTTAAGTACTTCAGATGCATCTCTCATTCCTACTGACCGTAATTTTATTGTAGTAACTAGAGTCAACTCTCCCGTATCACTACAATTCCGTAAATTTTCGGTTTTACGTCTCTTCGTTCTATCGCTGGACTCAACCAAAGGTTTGGTAGGCCGTCCTGGAAGACTGATCGTTTTTGGTATCGAAAAGGATCATTTAATCCATTCCTGATTATTCTTTATAAAAGTATCGGCTATTCTATGGGCTTCAGTCCCCTTTTTTTAATTGGCTTTTTNTAAGTTAATTATAACAATATGAATATCATACATGGGCAAATCTAGAAAACAGGTAACCTTTATGTTATTTAGCTTTATTTTCACTGTTGTAAACTATATGAAGCTGGTTGCTTTTGGATATAATTCATTGACGTATACTTGAAGCCTCAAAAAAAATTTGGAGCAATTTGCTGCATAACTTTTGAATTATAGGTGTTTAAATTAAAAAAAATAATGAAAACAAGTGGATTTTTTATGTAATTTTTAAAAGGGGCTCAATTAATTATTTCAAATTAGCTTCGATAAACATCGAAAGAGCTTTTAATATTGATAACTGCTCGTTAGATTTCGAGTTTGATTGACTCTCTTGATACGCGGTTTAATATTTATATGCCCGATTCGGTGATGAAGTAATTTGTTTAAGTACTTCAGATGCATCTCTCATTCCTACTGACCGTAATTTTATTGTAGTAACTAGAGTCAACTCTCCCGTATCACTACAATTCCGTAAATTTTCGGTTTTACGTCTCTTCGTTCTATCGCTGGACTCAACCAAAGGTTTGGTAGGCCGTCCTGGAAGACTGATCGTTTTTGGTATCGAAAAGGATCATTTAATCCATTCCTGATTATTCTTTATAAAAGTATCGGCTATTCTATGGGCTTCAGTCCCCTTTTTTTAATTGGCTTTTTAATTTCGCAAAACTATTTTTTACCAGTTATTTCATTCTTGGAATAATTTTCCGACTTCAGTTCTTGTTTTTGGGCCGCATCTATCTTTGCATTCATTGAAGAAATATTGCAGCATTCCGAAACTCATAAAATTTCTCCGCAAACTATGAACTTGACACACTGCGGATTTTTATTAAAGCTAGAATATCTTCGTGTTTTAAGCATTCTTAAGTGCACACGCGGTAGCAAATAAATATCTGATATTTGAGTGTTTAAGCCGTTTGTATTTTATATACCGAAAATAATGAATATCAAAACTGTTTCATGCAATACCTAATGTTTTTGATGTAATCAATTCGCGAATATTCGAGCCTACTCTGTATTCAAAAAATTCTTAGGATCTTATTGCCTTAAAAACTGAGTAATCAAAAACTTCTTACGATTTTATTGCCTTAAAAACTTATTTGCATGTTTTTACTAGAACTTACCGTCAAGAAGAGATTTTTTTTCTAAATGTACTGACATCTATGTATTTTCTCCTCTGTAACTCTCCAAACTTTTCAATTCAACCCATCTTTAGCTAAACCCCCCCTCTCCCCTCCTTTCCCCCTTTACTTTGTTGGGCGTCTTGGCTTGCCTATCACCCCCCTTTACTTATTGAATACTTTTAAGGGAAACTGGTACAGTACTACAGCAGTATTTTCAGTTTATTTTTCGGCAGTAGTAAGTATTTCCAACGGCCACTGCAAGAAAACGCGCATTTTCAGCAGGTTTTTTTTGTTTCCAAACTACGAATTGTCAAGCATAACAACCAAGCAAGAATCTCAGCGCCGTTGAGTGGTGTTACATAACTTTATGACGATAATACGATATTTTTCCTAGTCGCTCTGCCGGTACCAGTTCATATTATATTTGTATTAAACTATGTGGATTATATGGTATTTACCTGCTTTACAATTGTCTAATTTAATATAATTAAAAAAATTAACACACGATTTAGAGCAGTTTTTTACCACTTCGGCTTGTATTACACACATCTAAAAACCAAATAATCAATTATCAACACGGTACTTTGATAGCGCGGTGCGAACGAATGAAAACAAAGAGGGATTAAAAAAATAAAGAAATCTAGTCAAGAATTATATTCTCTTCACCCTATATTCAGTTATAAAAGAAAAATGTGCATTTTTAAAATTCGACTTTTGGCCCCCTAAATCGGCCAAATACCCCTCTGTGCGTCGGTTCGAATCCTACTGAAAGAAGTCTGATGAGGAAATGTGGTGATTTCCGAAATAGCTATCACTTCTACCATTTTTTCAAATTATTGTTGCTTTTCCACAAT
>NW_016160740.1:10449-12496 GCF_001687245.7 Rhagoletis zephyria | reverse complement strand
GCTAATATATGCTAAAAAGCTACTTACGTACTAAATTTTAAGCAAATCGGACTATAATAAGATTTTTTCGAATAGACCGGTCCCTGGTCCACCTGCCCGAAAAAAAGTAAAATTTTTTTATCCTAAAACATGGTGGTTACCGAAGGCTATTTGTATACAAAATTTCATGAAAATCGGATCAGCCGTTCGCGATTACCTGTTACAAAAAAAGGGACTTCTCTTTATATAATTAGTATAGATTATTGAGTTTTATTTTTTCGCTCAAACGGAAATAACTATTATTTGATTTTTATTTTTGGGATTACAAATAATGATTATTTTATGATTTTTATTTTTTCGCGCAGAGATTATCATTAATTTTGAGTTTTATTTTTCCACTTAAAAACAATGATAATTTATAAAATTGAAAAGGCCATACAGACGCAACCTACTGAAATTATGGCCTGAAAGTTTGGGCTTATCTCTTTTNGGCCATAAAATAAGAAAAACAGATAAATATTATCGGTAATCATATGGTGAGTTTAGCAGGCACTACAAGGTGCCGTAATAAGGAGATGAAAAAAAACTGAAGCGGAAATATACGAATGCTTACGACTCTACAAAAAAATAGTTATATTTATTGCAGAAAGAAAACTAGGTCATGTATCCACGGTACTTACAGCGAAGACATTTGCTGCCCAAAAAGAGCGTAGTATGGAGTGCATCCAAATGACTGGTGGGAGGAGCTGCTCTAGGCTTCAGCGATACTAGCTAAGTGCTTGTCCCACAAGGTTTGGTCCTCCTTTATGTACGGTCTTATTCCAGCAATCATGGATCGATTTTCTCGCTCTCTCGCATTCGCATTCGCTTGGGGGCTATATATTTCAGTATAATAATAATAATAGGCATGTTTTATTCAACCATCACAAGCAAATAGCTAAATCTTGGTCAAATAAAACGAAATTAGCTTATTTCCTATGTTAGCCTAATTTTGACAGTTATTTGACTGCAAATTGTGTCAAAGTAAGTTGTGCCTCTTTCTGATAGGCTGAAGGAGAAAATTTCTTATACTGAATGGCAATGCCTCTTGTTCAATATACAAGCCAAGATAGCTTTTCATAAGCCAATATAATTATGTTGGGTAAGTCCTCCATACAAAATAAGCTGATAGCTTAAATTTCTGGATAAATAAAACACGGCTAATAATAATAGATTGGCGCTTACACATATGTTAGTGTGTGGTCGAGCTTCTTCTCTGATTTGTGGTGTGCGCCTTGATGTTGTCACACAAAGCGGAGGGACCTACAGTTTTACGCCGACTCCAAACGGCGATTGTATTTCTATTAGAAGCTGTTTTTCATGGCAGAAATGCACTCGGAGGTTTGCCATTGCCTGCCGAGGGACGACCGCTGTTAAGAAAAAAACTTTTTTCTATATTTTTGTTGCGATGTTGCTTTGACCAGGGCTTGAACCCATTTGCTGCGGAGTGGAAGCGCGCACTGCTTACCACTACACAACAGCGGCCGACATAGTTCAGTATAAACGTGTTTAATTCCGCGTTCAGCCAGTAAGTTATTAAATTGTGACGACTTAAATTGTTTTCCATTGTCACTCAAGACAATCTCTGGAGTACCAAAAACGCTAAAGACTTGGTCGTTTAAAAAATCACATATGGCCGGTGTATTAAAATTTCTAAGAGCTTTGAGCATAGAAAACTTTGTAAAACGGTCTAGGACTATTACAATTCCTGTATTCCCTTGCTTAGACCCTGCAAATCAATATATAGTTTTTCAAATGGTCGCTGAACTGCAGATTGTGCGGCCATGGGCGCTGTGTTCGGCGCTTTGCTACGCCGGCAAGTATAGCATTGGCCTACAAACTCTTTAACATCGACTGTCATGTTAGGCCAGTAAAAGTTCAATCTCAAAAGCTCTAGAATATAAATATTAACAAAAACCAACAAAACCAACAACCACATGATCAAGTGAATTGCAGCGGAATAGCTGCGCTTGATTGTAGTTGGCTTAGCAAAGTGAAATAGTGGAAAATAAGCAACAAGAATTAACAA
>NW_016160740.1:3925-8863 GCF_001687245.7 Rhagoletis zephyria | reverse complement strand
TTTTCGAATAGATCGGTCCCTGGACCACTTCCCGGAAAAAATGGGTCATATATGCTAATATATGCTAAAAAGCTACTTACGTACTAAATTTTAAGCAAATCGGACTATAATAAGATTTTTTCGAATAGACCGGTCCCTGTTCCACCTGCCCGAAAAGATGTAAAAATTTTGTATCCTAAAACATGGTGGTTACCGAAAGCTATTTGTATACAAAATTTAATGAAAATCGGACCAGCCGTTCGCGAGATTACCTGTTACAAAAAAAGGGACTTCTCTTTATATAATTAGTATAGAAGTATAGATATAGATAGTATAGATATAGATTAGTATAGATAGATAAAGCCATAAAATAACAAAAACAGATAAATATTATCGGTAATCATATGGTGAGTTTAGCAGGCACTACAAGGTGCCGTAATAAGGAGATGAAAAAAAACTGAAGCGGAAATATACGAATGCTTACGACTCTACAAAAAATAGTTATATTTATACAGAAAGAAAACTAGGTCATGTATCCACGGTACTTACAGCGAAGACATTTGCTGCCCAAAAAGAGCGTAGTATGGAGTGCATCCAAATGACTGGTGGGAGGAGCTGCTCTAGGCTTCGCGATACTAGCTAAGTGCTTGTCCCACAAGGTTTGGTCCTCCTTTATGTAGGCTCTTATTCCAGCAATTATGGATCGATTTTCTCGCTCTCTCGCATTCGCATTCGCTTGTGGGCTATATAATTCAGTATAATAATAATAATAGGCATGTTTTATTCAACCATCACAAGCAAATAGCTATATCTTGGTCAAATAAAACGAAGTTAGCTTATTTCCTATGTTAGCCTAATTTTGACAGTAATTTGACTGCAAATTGTGTCAAAGTAAGTTGTGCCTCTTTCTGATTGGCTGAAGGAGAAAATTTCTTATGCTGAATGGCAATGCCTCTTGTTCAATATACAAGCCAAGATAGCTTTTCATAAGCCAATATAATTATGTTGGGTAAGTCCTCCATACAAAATAAGCTGATAGCTTAAATTTCTGGATAAATAAAACACCGCTAATAATAATAGATTGGCGCTTACACATATGTTAGTGTGTGGTCGAGCTTCTTCTCTGATTTGTGGTGTGCGCCTTGATGTTGTCACACAAAGCGGAGGGACCTACAGTTTTACGCCGACTCCAAACGGCGATTGTATTTCTATTAGAAGCTGTTTTTCATGGCAGAAATGCACTCGGAGGTTTGCCATTGCCTGCCGAGGGACGACCGCTGTTAAGAAAGAAACTTTTTTCTATATTTTTTTTGCGATATTTTGTTTTGACCAGGGCTTGAACCCATTTGCTGCGGAATGGAAGCGCGCACTGCTTACCACTACACAACAGCGGGCGACATAGTTCAGTATAAACGTTTTTAATTCCGCGTTCAGCCAGTAAGTTATTAAATTGTGACGACTTAAATTGTTTTCCATTGTCACTCAACACAATCTCTGGAGTACCAAAAACGCTAAAGACTTGGTCGTTTAAAAAATCACATATGGCCGGTGTGTTAAAATTTCTAAGAGCTTTGAGCATAAAAAACTCTGTAAAACGGTCTAGGACTATTACCATTCCTGTATTCCCTTGCTTAGACCCTGCAAATCAATATATAGTTTTTGAAATGGTCGCTGAACTGCATATTGTGCAGCCATGGGCGCTGTGTTCGGCGCTTTGCTACGCCTGCAAGTATCGCATTGGCCTACAAACTCTTTAAAATCGACTGTCATGTTATTCCAGTAAAAGTATAATCTCAACCGCTCTAGAATAGAAATATTAACAAAAACCAACAAAAGCAACCACCACTTGATCAAATGAATTGCAGCGGAATAGCTGCGCTTGATTGTAGTTAGCTTAACAAATGAAATAGTGGAAATAAGCAACAAGAATTAACAAGGCGAACTTAGCACAGTGCGTAGGCAACTGACTGAGTCAGTGGGATCGTCGCACATAGGGGTATTTGACCGATTTAGGCGGCCAAAATTATTTGTATGAATATTTTAACTCAAAATGCTTAGAAACGACGTATTAAGATATTTAAAACTGTAAATGTTTAAAATCAAGTAAATAGAGGGGGAGGATGTCCAAGTATTCCACCAAAAAACGAAAAAAAGGTGTTTAAAGTTCGACATCGATAGACTCCATGTTATTGAGGTCCCATTGTAGAAAAATTTAGACCTACATATTCGTATCGGCGAGGAGAAGCTTTATATCTAAGTTAGAACATTAAAAGGGTTGCCGCCTGCTTAAAAATTAAATGCAATTAAGTTAAATGAATTACAATGTGGGTAACATTCGAAATGGGTTTGAAAAGGCTTTATTTCCAAGAAACGTGTAGGAGGATTACCATCTGTTTAAAAATTAATTTATAAGGTTATAGTTTGAAACTATCTTAAACAGGGCTGCCACCTTTTAAATTTAAAATTAAATACAATGTATATAATAGGTTAAGTTAATTATAACAATATGAATAGCTTACATGGGCAAATCTAAAAAACAGGTAACCTTTATGTTATTTAGCTTTATTTTCACTGTTGTAAACTATATTGCTTTATATAGGTTGCTTTTGGATATAATTCATTGACGTATACTTGAAGCCTCAAAAAAAAATTGGAGCAGTTTGCTGCATAACTTTTGAATTATAGGTGTTTAAATTAAAAAATAATGAAAACAAGTGGATTTTTTATGTAATTTTTAAAAGGGGCTCAATTAATTATTTCAAATTAGCTTCGATAAAGATTGATAACTGCTCGTTAGATTTCGAGTTTTATTGACTCTGTTGTTGTTGTAACAGCATACAAACTCCCCAAAGACTTTTTGGGGAGTGTTGCTGGAGTGACAGTCCTTGGCCAGATATAAATCTGGGTCGTTCCGGTTACGTAGACCCGACTGTCGTGGGAACGTTTTATTGACTCTCTTGATACGCGGTTTAATATTTATATGCCCGATTCGGTGATGAAGTAATTTGTTTAAATACTTCAGATGCATCTCTCATTCCTACTGACCGTAATTTTATTGTAGTAACTAGAGTCAACTCTCTCGTATCACTACAATTCCGTAAATTTTCGGTTTTACGTCTCATCGTTCTATCGCTGGACTCAACCAAAGGTTTGGTAGGCCGTCCTGGAAGACTGATCGTTTTTGGTATCGAAAAGGATCCTTTAATCCATTCCTGATTATTTTTTATAAAAGTATCGGCTATTCTATGGGCTTCAGTCCCCTTTTTTTAATTGGCTTTTAAATTTCGCAAAACTATTTTTTACCACAGTTATTTCATTCTTGGAATAATTTTCCGACTTCAGTTCTTGTTTTTGGGCCGCATCTATCTTTGCATTCATTGAAGAAATATTGCAGCATTCCGAAACTCGTAAAATTTCTCCGCAAACTATGAACTTGACACACTGCGGATTTTTATTAAAGCTAGAATATCTTCGTGTTTTAAGCATTCTTAAGTGCACACGCGGTAGCAAATAAATATCTGATATTTGAGTGTTTAAGCCGTTTGTATTTTATATACCGAAAATAATGAATGTCAAAACTGTTTTATGCAATGCCTAATGTTTTTGATGTAATCAATTCGCGAATATTCGAGCCTACTCTGTATTCAAAAAATTCTTGGGATCTTATTGCCTTAAAAACTGAGTATTCAAAAACTTCTTACGATTTTATTGCCTTAAAAACTTATTTGCATATTTTTACTAGAACTTACCGTCAAGCAGAGATTTTTTTTCTAAATGTACTGACATCTATGTATTTTCTCCTCTGTAACTCTCCAAACTTTTCAATTCAACCCATCTTTAGCTAAACCCCCCCTCTCCCCTCCTTTCCCCCTTTACTTTGTTGGGCGTCTTGGCTTGCCTATCACCCCCCTTTACTTATTGAATACTTTTAAGGGAAACTGGTACAGTACTACAGCAGTATTTTCAGTTTATTTTTCGGCAGTAGTAAGTATTTCCAACGGCCACTGCATAGAAAACGCACATTTTCAGCAGGTTTTTTTTTGTTTCCAAACTACGAGTTGTCAAGCATAACAACCAACCAAAATCTCAGCGCCGTTGAGTGGTGTTACATAACTTTATGACTGTAGTTTATTCCTCAAATCCACTAAAATTAGCAAAAATACGATATTTTTCCTAGTCGCTCTGCCGGTACCAGTTCATATTATATTTGTATTAAACTATGTGGATTATATGGTATTTACCTGCTTTACAATTGTCTAATTTAATATAATTAAAAAAATTAACACGCGATTTAGAGCAGTTTTTTACCACTTCGGCTTGTATTACACACATCTAAAAACCAAATAATCAATTATCAACACGGTACTTTGATAGCGCGGTGCGAACGAATGAAAACAAAGAGGGATTAAAAAAATAAAGAAATCTAGTCAAGAATTATATTCCCTTCACCCTATATTCAGTTATAAAAGAAAAATGTGCATTTTTAAAATTCGACTTTTGGCCCCCTAAATCGGCCAAATACCCCTCTGTGCGTCGGTTCAAATCATACTGAAAGAAGTCTGATGAAGAAATGTGGTGATTTCCGAAATAGCTATCACTTCTACCATTTTTTAAAATTATTGTTGCTTTTCCACAATAAGTTTTCATTGAAAAACGGCCTCGAGCTCAATAAAAATTGTTGAATATAATTGTTATAAGGCCATAAAATAACAAAAACAGATAAATATTATCGGTAATCATATGGTGAGAATGCCGGCTTGAACGAAGTCTATCTCTGAGCTGTGTTTAGCAGACACTACAAGGTGCCGTAATAAGGAGATGAAAAAAACTGAAGCGGATATACGACTCTACAAAAAAATAGCTATGTTTATGTAGAAAGAAAACTAGGTCATGTACCCATGGTACTTACAGCGAAGACATTTGCTGTCCAAAAAGAGCGTAGTATGGAGTGCATCCAAA
>NW_016160740.1:0-197 GCF_001687245.7 Rhagoletis zephyria | reverse complement strand
GGACCAGATACCTAATTTATGCAGGTGCCCTCTGAGCCTACAGTGGCCCGTCAAAAAACCTGTAATAATCCTTAGTTTCTCTTTTGGGAGATCCATGAGAAGGCTGTATCTTGACAGATTGTAACCTCCTAATAAGCTTTTTGCCTGGCGTTGGCCCATGGTGCCAAGCCAGTGTAATTCCCTCAGTTTGCTGTTGT
>NW_016160739.1:35824-60045 GCF_001687245.7 Rhagoletis zephyria | reverse complement strand
ACACACACACACACACACACTCAGACATATTCATACGTGTTAGTGGTAAGCAGCAATAACTGCAGGTAAAATATTTCGCATATCGCTAGTGGATTGAAGCTTAAACTTCCTGCAACGTACGCGCATTTATTTAATTCGATACGAAAGGCAGTGCCGCGGCATGCAGTTGTTGCTGTTGTTGCATGCAACAGCAAATGCGTTCCATAATGCAAAATTAAAACATAAATCGTGCGCGCAATTATGGTGATTACCAACCAAGAGCAAGAGACTCCGACGCGGCAGCAGCGGCAACAAATCGCGGCGCATGCGCAGTAGCATGTGTGTGTGTGTGTGTGTTCGTGCAGTAATGCAACGATGCGCTTGCTGCAGCGCCGCAAGTAAACTGCAATGCGACGAAGAAGCAATTTTTGTGTTTAATATTTTCCCCCTTTTTTCACAAAAAATTAAGTTGAAATTGTTTTGGAAAAACTAAAGCGTGCAACCCGTGCAGCGCTAAGAGGCGGCGATTGCGAGTGGACACAATCTAGTTGCAGCGGTAGAACACTTGTTTTTTCGCAGCTATGTATGTGGTGGCATGGGCATGGATGCGCCATGCTTTTCGATCCATCACGCTGAGCATTTATGAAGACGAAAAAAGAAATACATAATCTCCTCTCTGTTTACTTGGCTGGTTACGGCTACGTCATGTGCTTATTAAAAAATTAATTTAAGTACATCGTTTAGTTTAATAAAAATGTACGCGCTCGCTGCGCGTACGTGATGGTGTTTGAGCGCAGCAGAGAAAATTAAATAAATATTTTTTTTACAAAAAAAAAAATAAAAATCGCAAAACTCAAAACTATCCAATCAACGCGACAGCGCTCATGTTGCATAATCACCTTGCTGCATGTTCGCGTTAAATTGCACATTTAAATTTGCATTGCGCATGCGCACCGGCGATTTAATGTTTGCGCATGCGCAGCACTGTTCCAACTCTACCAATTCCACTGCATTTAGCTTCCCTGCAGTTCAGCGCAATTTAGTAAGCGTCAACTTCACCACCACCACATTTCCATCACCTTCATCAACTCAGCTCGTTTGTTATTATTCTACACATTTATTTAAATCAATTAAATTGCTTTAGCCAGCTGCATGCAACTCTGCAATTCCCCCCCTCGTTCTCCCCTCGTTCTGCGCGCATGCCCGCTATAAAACTCGCAAGCTCAGTTCAGCTCAGCAGTGTTCATTCAGAGAACTTGTCGTGCGAATGTCTTCTTCACTTGCAATTATTATCTGCATAATTTTCGCATTCGGTTGATGTCAAAAGTGGGCGTGGTGCTTGCTCGTCGCTGTTTGCGCGCGCAGCTCATCTGTCTTTTAATGTTTCTTCACTGTGGCTGCAACACTTGACGTGTTGGCAACACGCGGCTGGACTGGGCTGGCGGCGGTTAACCTGTTCTGCAGCCATGGCCCATGGCGTGTACACATCTTCGCATAGCTCTCTATCTAGTCCTGCTCGTCATCGCACATTAATGCACAGTTATTTATGTGCTGTGAGGTTGTTAAAATGTTTTCATTTCATTATTCGTTTGAGTGCTCTTAATTGTGTAGAGGCAATTTTCAATGCCAGTCAGGCATCCATCCAATTTCCGCGATTCTCTTGTAGTTGCTAATTAATTTACACATTTTATTAAATGTGTGAGTGTGGTGAGAGCCATTCGGAAAATTCAATAGAAAATCATGCCAAGACTGAAAATATAGTTAATGCAATCGAAGAGTATGCGGGCGACGCACTGGATTTTCTTTAAGCATAACTTTTGAGACAACTTCGGACGATCAATGCACTGGAGCTTGTCAGGAGGCTGGTTTTATAAATTTTCCCATAGCGGAAAGCTAAGCGGAAAGCTAGAAAAATATATCTAGAATTTTTTAAGTTTGAAAACAAAAGTATGCACTTGAGTACTACTTATTAAACTCCATTGAAGTAATGTCTAAACTTCAATTTCCGTAAGAAATCGCCAATGGATACTCAAGAGGTCAACTTAAACAAGACGCAAACATATTTTTTTTTTCTTTTTCGGCTGTTTGACAGTTCGCCGCCTATAATGAATGGCAAACCAGAGAAATTTTTGGGATATATTCATTCATATTCAAATAGGTTTAACGAAAACCAAAACAAAAAAATCTCGCAAGCCTGACCAGCTGTGACCAGCTCTAAATTTCCATAAAGCCATAACTGAGGAATCTAAAATATGTATATCGGTTTCTAAGTTTCTTAAGATAAGTTAAGTTTTGACCAGAAGCCAACACAGTTTCTCATATAAAAGGTTGGCAAAAATATTAAGTTAAGCTAAGTGGAATTAAGTTAAGTTAAGTTCAGTTAAGTTAAGTTCAGTTCAGTTAAGTTAAGCAAATTAAGTACAGACTAACTGAGCTTTTAGGTATTTATGATGACTTGCATCTAAACGAACATTTCGCCCATAACAACGTAATGTTAAAATTTGGAGCTGTTTACTTATTATTTTATGTTATTTCCAAAAGGAAAAGGGCTGTTAAAATAATTTACTGAAAATTAACTTTGTGGTATTCTTTTAGATTGGGTGTTCATATCCCCATTTTAAGTTCTATTTCCGAAAAGCTCGACATTTATTCATAAGCTCCGGGCTTACCTTACTCTAAAGCACTAATGGGCATTACCGTGCCCGCGGGCAAAGCTCTTTTAAGCTTTCTATACATTTTTCTAAATTGGTTATCTGGAAAATGCGATTTATCTTTAAAAAATCGTTTCTGTTGCGCAAATAAAAATTGCATGCTTCCCATAATCTTGAAGAACAAACGACCACCGGCAAGAATCAACCAACCGATAAATTTTTTTTTGCAAATGGTTAAGGAAGCTACAAATTTTCCGAATAGACCAAACATGCGCATATGTTCGCCTTACTGACCCAGTACGCCCGTTGGTTCGAATTAAGTATTGGAGCAGCGGCTACCCCATAAAGTGCAATATGTACTCGGACCATTACGTAAATAAGCACCACCAATGGATAATATCCTCATGTTTCATATGGCCCAGCCGCTTTTGGTCATGCCGCCTTCAAGTCCTTTCACCACCGCACGAGATGAGCGATTAACGGGACAACGAAAGAAGACCATAGTTTTGCGAGGAGAGAAAGACTTTGTCACCTCTCATGTTTTCCGGTGAACGAATGTCTCGCCCTGCATTTAAGAGAGATTCATTCAAATGCTCCTCATTTGTGGATATGTGGCCTTGACAAAAGAAAACGATGACGCTGCCAAGGACTCATCTACGAGCTATTTGAATTCACTTACGAGCGCTGCCCGAACTCCAAGGTTTTTAAAATTCCAAGAATTTTAACATAGGGTGATCGGCAAGCTTTATTTCATAATATTTGCATTTTTCCTTTCGTTTGTTTGTATTTAATAGGTGGAATCACCCCCTTCCAGTTGTAATGACGTCTTTTCAATAGGCATAAACTGCAGTTAAAGCTTGATGGAAATTAACTATACGACTGATAGACTTCGACAGACCCGAAAAATGGTGGCCCATAGCCCTTGGTTACTCGATTAAATGTTCGCCGGATCGAAGAACGAAAAGCCATGTCAATCATGTTAAGGTGGCCGGGACATTTCCGGATCCAATAACGAAAAACTCGACGGCGAAAAGCTTCAATCCTATTATATTTGTCCTCGAGAAATTATAGCACACACATAAAATATACATAGTGTTAACACATCTCTACGCTGTTGAACGTTATCTGTGGCAGAAACCCTGAAGATGATGATGAGCCAAATTCACTAATTGACGATGACCAACTTGATGTTTTATTACCCTGCATTCGTCATGTCAGGAGGGTAGCAAGCTTGAAATATAAATAAACTTCCGAAGCCGACGTTTTTGCTAAAGAAGCTGTTCAAATACGCATATTGAAGGTGGTAAGGTGCGTGCAAGAAATCCTATTCGATGTCACCCAAAGCACAAAGACGGTGATCCTGGAATATGCGCCAACTACTGGGGTACTAGCTTAGTAAACATTATATGGAAGGTTTTATCAGGACCATTGTGTGAAGTCTGCTTTAAAAACGGATAAACCCACCGTAGAACAAATATTAACCCTTACTAAGTACTTACTCCCAATATTAAAAAATTCAAAATGATGCCATAATTGAGATGCACCTTTCCGAACCGTTAGATATCTCATACGATTTCAGACAAAGTGACTATCTATTTATACATTTTTCCAAAAAGAGCTACTTGGTTGTGGCTTAGCAATCTTGCAGTCAATTCTTCTCATGCAATTGACTATAGATCTTCAGTCTTGGAAGAAAAACTTGCTACCGTTCCGAGTTGGGCATGGCCAAAGTCACTTGAAAAGCAGTAATCGTAAAGAAGACGCAGTTTGACGGACCAGGATAAAAGGGAAATTTTTATTAGTTCCGTGAATTTCAAGTGTGATATGTTGGGGTCGAGTCTGGATAAGGATGAGTTTCTCTCTCTTAAAGAAGCTTGAGCTTTTCTTGAACTTCAATGACGGCATTCAAGGGGACAGATTTCACGGCGGTCATGATGGTATCTAAGTGAATTTCGCCGCTTGCATGTCTGTACAGCGCCGGGTTCAGTTGCTGTTGAATGTTGTCCCAGATCGCGTCCGTAAAGATGCCTTCTGAGGTGTCACTTCTAGCAATGTGCTTGTGCGGTGGCTTTCGAAGGTAGTAGCCGATCCGCAGTTCTTTTTAGCATAACATTAGGTTTCCTTACTGAGAAAGTCAGCGCTTCTCTATGCAAATAGTATTTAGGCGTCACCAGAAGACATGCCGTGCCTAATGCTTTGTCTGGTTGTTGAGGTAGCTTCGAAATGTAGTAATTAAACAATAGCAGGGAAAAGACACCGCCATGTGTGAAGCCTCCTTTTATGATTTTGAGCGCATCCAAATTTATCTCTAGTCTTTCTGGGATGTACCATAAAAAATACAAAAAATGCCGTCAATTCCTTTCATTTCAGGATTCACCACTTAAACTAATTCAAATATTTTCGATGCTGGTATTCGTGATATGACCTTTCGCTCTGCGAGCCTTGAAGTAGTTTACATTTTTCTAAATATTACCTCAGGCCCTATCCAAATAACTACCATTGAACAACGTTTTCAATATTAAAAAAAAAAAAACGAATTAGGTCAGCTAAGTTTTAAAATCCGTTCAAATTTTCCTCAAACCACCACTCAATTGAACCATACTAAACACTTGAATTACGAGTGCGAGCAATTTTGCCAACCTCCACTTTATTTCCAACCAAACACACACCTGTAGGCCATACACTCCCACTACTAGGCTGCACTACTAAGCACCCAGCAACTCCTCAGCTGTTGCAGACATGCCCCCTGCAGGCGTTCTACGCTCGCATATTTCACGGGCCTATCAATTGGGCAACAAACAACCGAACAAAATTTTAAATTAAGCAGTAGAAATAATGTTGAAAATTATTATTGTGCGGCAAAACCGCCTGCGCTGCACCCACACACCCGGCGTTCATTTAAGCTGCACACAATTCACCAGCGTCGAGATTGCAACGGGGCCACCTGCTTATCTAGCGGGAAAATTTATATGTCTCGTTCATTGAAAAATTCGCAAACACCATGTACTACTCAATGTACTATGAGGCTGCCCCTCGTAGAGGCAGTGTTGTAGGCGAGATATGTAGAAGCGAGGAAGTAACTAGCAACAAATTTCCAATACCACAGCTGTGTAAAGGAGGAGGAGGAGAGTAGAAGAAATATTGCATTTTGCCAAACGCCAATACGTGCACAACAAATTCAGCACAACTTCATCATAGGCCGGCTGCGGCATGTGGCATGCAACAACGCGCGTAACCGGTGCAGTGCAACGAGATTTCCAAGGCAAAAAAAAAACAAAAGTTGAGGTTAACTGCTGGTTAAGTTATTTTACGTGCCACAATTTCATACCGCCGCAGCGGCAGTCACAGCCACAGCCACAGCCATTTGTGGTTTGTTCGTTTGCTGCATGCAGCTTGCGCTGTGGATGCTGCTGTGGCAACGCAAATGAATTGTTGCTGCGCCAGTGGTGCTTTGCAATCTCAGTGCGGGGCGTGTGCGCATGCGCAATTGCCATAATTTTTCGTGGTAACGCTCATTTTTGTTCGCAACAAGCTACGTACATAGATGGAAGCAACAACAACAACAACGATGTGCCGCAAACATTTTGCAACCATTCCAGCTGCAACACTGCGGTAAAATGATGTGAAAATGGTGTGGCACTGCAACGCGCTGTGCGGCACTCAACAAAAAAAAACAAAAAACCATCAGAACTATCAAAACTATCAAAACCGACGCGCGCATGCAACACAATGTACTGCTAGTCCTTGTTGTTGCCGTTCTGCTGTTATTGCTGTACGCGCCGCTGTGTGTTTGTTAATATTTGTTTTCTTCATCTTGCCTAGAAAATCGCATAAACAAATCGTAAAGTGTTATTAACGTTTTTATGATTTGTTGCAGAGCGGCAATGTGGCATAAAATTGATTGCAATTGATTGCATCGCCGCTATGCCGCAACGTTCCGTCGTTGTTGGTGCGAGTGGTTAAGCAGGCGATTCTTTTAAGTTTGTATGTTTTTATAGATACCAGCAACTGAGCAGTTCGTGGTGGGTGTAGGCGCATTGCTTTGGCTTTGTTGATCCTCTATAGCTGTATAGCTGCAGCAGCGTTGGCGCTGTAGATTTGCTGATACCGCGATTTATTGTTTCTCAACATCATATTTTCCTATTAGCTTGCGTGCAAGGTAATAAACAAAAATCTAGGTAATCATAATTGAGCGAAATAAGCAAAATGGCTAAGTAATCAAAAATCACCTGGTATATCAGAATGTTTAAATTGACTGGGTATAGCGTGGCCGCGGTCGTTGCTTGAGTGTAGCAAACTAAAAATTGCAAAATCAGGAAACATTCACCGTAACGCCGAAACCTTATTGATCATCAAAAATAACGAAAAATTTAACAAAAAATATTCTTTGAAGTATCTAAGGGTTTTTTTTATTGAAAGCTTCAAAGTTTCTGTGGGAAGGTCAGAAGTTCAGAACCTCCTTGATTGCCTTTGCCCAATTTTTGGTATAACTGCAATATTCCGCCTGAACTATTCGCTAAGAAATAATAGTTCAGCGATATGGGCTTAGAAAGGGGATTATTTAGAAAAAAGTAGATACACGCAATAAATTGTTAAATCACGAAACTTTCAAATGCACTAAATTTTGGGCTTTATTTAAAAAAAAATATTGATAATTTCAAACACATTCAAGTTTTCGTTTTACTTATAAATCAATGAAACGAAGATTTTTCACATTTCCTTGGTTTTTTGAAAAATTCTTCTATAACTTCGTCAATTGAAAAATGTAGATATGTATATATCTTTGTGAATATTCATCGATGCTAGAGCGTTGAGTCTTTATTGACCTGTTGTATTTCTCAAATTAGTTTTAACCGCTTTCAGGCATGAAAAATTTCATTCAGGTGAAGCTATTGAAACGGACAAAATATGTATGTAAATTTCAAAAAAATTTTACGTTTTAAATCTATAAATTTAATAAATAGTTTACACTAAGAATTAGGTTGCAACCCTATTTAGACATACGCCAGAATGGAGAGTACATATGTATGTATTTTTAGTGTGTGTATACATATAGTAAATGCGCATATGCTCGATGAAATTAATAAGATAAAAGTGTGTATTACAAAAAAACGTGGCAAACCTCAGAGAAAATATTTCGGGCAACCCTCAGGGAAAAATTTTCTGAATTTAAAATCTCAAAAATACATTTTATTTGATGTCAATATTAAATTGTGTTAGTTAAATTTTGTAAATACGAAAATAAGTGGCAACCTTGCATTAATATCCTAAGGGATAACACTTACTATGTAGGCAAATAATTGTTTAAGAGCTTTATTTTAGTAGCCTTAAATAGTAATATTGTACCTAAGTTATCTAAAACAATAAATTAATATTCGTTCAAAAATATTTCTGAATTTTGTTTTTTTTTTTAATAATTTCTATTTGATACACATATTGTGACATTTTATTTTATTTATAACTAATTGAAAATAGGTGCCAACCCTATACGAATATTTTCGCTTATTTTAAATGCAAAGTGAAGACAGCATTTCATCAAAATCGTTAAAGCCGTTTTCGAGAAACCTATGGATATAATATAACTGTAAAAATCAAAATGAAGCTGCCGGTAACTTATGTTATTTATTTATTGTTCATAAATTTCGTTTATAATATGGGTCGATCCGTATCAGAAACGGCATAAATAAAAGTTTCAAAGCTTGCATAAAGTTCACAAAAATTAATTAAACATAAAAAAATTTCGATTTTTTAAATTAGATTTCTTAAAAAGATTTGTAGCCCATTCAATTTTACAGTATTTCCTCAAATTTTCCTTTCAAAACCTGAGCGATTGCTCGAAGAAAAAATAATTTTTCCAACAATAAGATCATATTTCAAAAATAGCCTACTCGAAGGGTGTGGAGGAATTGGAGAAGCCTTGGGCGAAGTGTAGGGGAGCAAAGAAAGTTATGTTGGGAAATAAATTGTTAGAAGCTTTCATACAAAAAAGAACGAACTTATACACCATCCACCCTACCTGCTGACTCAAATTGCCAACAAATATTTTAGGGCTCAAATTATTTGCTACATTCAATAACTGCATTTCCACAAAGTACACAATTACAGCGAAATAGTTACTGCCTTACATACAAAGTTGTTCAATTGCGCGCAGTTCATCGCAAATTTACACGTTGCGCCTGCGCATTGGATATCCCCAAAACGCAATGCAACTTGGCGATCATGGCCATGGCCACGGCCACGACATGTCGACGCGCAATTATGTCGCATACAGCCTGCGCGTACATTTTAATTTTGCCATACAACAACTGCAACAAGAGCTATAAAATAGCTGCTAAAGGAAGAGCCACAGCACTAAAAAACAAAGCGGCAACAACAACTTAGTGCGACACATGAGCGCAACTTGCAAGTAAGTAGCCGTCGACGCTGCCAGCCAATGTAAGCTGTCATGGCGACTGTTGCCACATTTAGGCATGCCGCATGTGGCTGGCTGTTTATTGGTGGCGTTGGTGTTAGTGTGGCTTCACTGGCGGTTATGGTGGTTGTAGTAGACTTGCCACTTGCCACTTGCCACATTGTACAGCTACATGTCCGCTGCAATTGCAGTAGGAAGTGTTGACATTTTTTCGCTCCCTTTTGGCGTTGCGTTTCTTAAAATTTTATTGCAAACGTTTTTTTTTTGTGTTTTTTATTTGAAAAAAAAAAACGCTTGGCTGCATCTTGAACTTGCAGCATATGTTTCGAATGCGTGTGTGTGTGTGCGTGCAACGGCCAACAACCATCAGCCATCAGCCATTATTACATTTGGGAATTTGATAAGTGCCGGCAATGCGAAACGCAGCTAGCGAGCGGCGGTGAGGAAGAATGGCTGGCTGAAGTAAGGCAGCAAAAATGCAAGTGTACACCAAACAGCAACAGGAAATGCCACAGCCACGGAATTTATTAGCCAATAAAGTGGTAGCAACAGCAGCGGCGGTGAGACATTTCGTTTTTCCAGGCAACAACGGTGTTGACAAAATCGTCTCGGTTGCATTTTGCTTTCTTGCCACGCTATTTTGTTATTGCCCGTGCACTTTGCGCTTTATTATGTGCTCCTCGCCCCCCTTTCAAGGCGAAATCACATAAATTAAATTGTCAACAAGCGCTTGGAACAAGCGATCGCAGATCAGCGATCTCTCTTTGCTCTTACAAGAGATGCAACTTGATATGGCGACAAAATAAAAATTGGAAAAAAAAATTGTCCAGTGCAGCAGGTGGAGTCTCACCGGTCAACGCCAGGTTAGCATTGGATTTCCGCTGATTAATTGCCGCAACCGGCTGTAAGTGTAATTTAAGCGCGTTAATGTTAGCGCTTTTGTGCCACATACAAATATATCAGCTTACGAGGGGGGGAGAAAGAGACAGAAGAGCCGGCTGCGCATTGCTGCATCATCATCACTTTCAGCTCGTCACCCACTTTAAGGCCAACTCGCGCTGTCACCTCAATGAAATTTATCTGCAGATGTTTAACTTTTTTTTGGTGTTCCTTTTTTATTCACACTCCAAATTATTTTATTTCAGCTGAATTTTCTTTGAATTGCTCGAATATGCGACCGCACAAATATCTGAACCACCTTTTACACAGAATTAAGGCAATGCGGTTGAAAATTAATTAATTTGACTGCGATTCATCTCAATTTATTTCGTCTCACTGCTCCAGCTGGAGGCCACACAAGCAGCAGCTGGCCGAAATCACTCACTGAGCGCCATACCCCGACCAACACCACAGCAAATGTATCCATTCATTGCACCGTTTCACATTTATTTATGTACATATATATTTTATAATTTATGTATTTGTTTATTTCTTCTTCTTCTTCCTCTTCTTCTTCTTGTTCTTGCTCCACTGTTGTCCTGTGAAAATTTATTATTATAACAATTTCATATCAACTCTCATTTCGTGCCACAGTAAACTAATGTTCTTTGATATCTGTCAGAGCCTAAGTGCGGCATCTGAGTCACGTACGAATTCGAGCGAAATTGAGTTGTTCACTTTGCCACAAAGTTGTTAGTAGTTAAAAAGGCTGCATCTCATAAAATGTTATAAAGAAGGCTTAAAATGGCATTAATTGTTAATCGTACGCAGTACGTGACTAATGGCACTTTTGGTTCGTAGTGGTTTTTCTCTAATGAATGTATTGAGTAATTTACGCAGCAATCAGTTCATAAAAAAGAGCCATTCTGCAGCTGGTCTGGAGTTATTAGTTTTACAAACAAAAATTTGGAACTTTTGCTAATTTGAAAGTTTTGATATTCGAAACAGCAAGTCCGTTGAGTACTTTAAATGCACTTCTGCTGAGAGCTGTTCGCCGCCCGACAGAGAGGCTCAGGATTTTTATAAGATTCGCAACTAGGTATTAAAAGCTTAGCATACCGATATGGTCACACTCTCTTCAAATACTCTTCGAAACCGCTGAGCCTTGTGATAGAAAATCCAGGCATAGACTTCCAAAAAAAATCCTTACAGTAAGAGAAAGCTGAATTTCTTTGCACTGACGGGTTCCAAGATGGATTGAGTTGTTGGGACAGCAGTCTTTTCTCAGAAGTTTGGTGTTGACTGATTTGTGCGAATTCAAAACAACGCCTGCTTATTGCAGGGTACTAAATAAAAGCGCTACCATACAAAGCACACACTGATACAAAGTCTAAGATAGCTAATGAATGCAAGACCTATGCCTTTTCTGGCATAGGCAAGAAAGAAATTGCCAAGTATTCAAACTTGTAACCAACCAAAGCCAACCAAAGGGTAAGGTGTTTAAGCTTGTGGAACAAGATCTTTGTAAAGCACATAATGAAGACATTACCCGATAAGCGACCAACAAATTAATAAGTCAAAAACATACGACCAAATAACTGTGTTGATAATGCCTACGTTGACAGATGGACTATGGTATACTTAAATTTCACCATACAATAAGAACCAGAAAGAATTTTAGTACTGCAGCATGCATTGCCCGGTCAAGACTCCTATTAAGATTGAGAGTTGTCTCTACATAAGCCCAAGGATCTTCTTCGGCCTCCGACGATTCACCGCTGACCAGAAGTAGTCACTTTGTACTCTTAGAACTCGAGTATTTTCCGGAACTCGTGAGTTGGTTTTATGCCCCAAAAACTCGGACGTTGCGAGGAATTACCTAGAGATACCAGGTCTTGCCAGTTCATCTGGTATGCAGTTTCCGACCGACAACGAAGTCTCGTGCCATTTTCGCTAGCAGAAATCTGAGAGGCCTAATTGCATATTTATGGTGAATTTCTGACAGCCTGGCAGTTATGTAATGCCTTCTCAATCTATCATTCAAAATCGCCATATCCATGAGTGGATTCCCCCGAACTTTGCACCAGGCGTCGCTTGGAGGTAGAAGGGCGGAGAAATATCTGCTTGTAGCAAGCGCCGCGAACGGTTCTGTTCAGTTATGAGGTCGAAGTTACGAAGAATAGTCGATCGCCTGTGGACTAGGTTGAATGAAAATCCGCTGCGTTTTACCGTAACTCTGCTGGGTACCAGGCCATTGAGGAATCGAAAGCAACGAGGTCGCCGACGAGTTGGCACCAGAAGGAACGCTAACTACCTTTTCGGGACCTGAACCATTCTGTGGTCTCTGTTGGTAAGTAAGTACTGCGTAGTGGTGGGCCCTCCGGCTACTCTTTCAAATGACATTGGTTAAGTAAATACAAATGGCATCAGGCTGATGACAGAGTCGTATAATGATGAAACTTCGGAGCATATTCTCTGTCACTGTGGCTTTGGCCAGACAAAGACGGATTTATTTTAAATCTTCCGTGGTCGAACGCTTTGTTTTAAGGAATTCGCCTACCTTCCTGTCTTTAAAGATTAATTAGGGAAGCCGGAGGTATATTGGCCACACTATGTTGGGGACTCTCTTTAAGAGATACAAAAGATCTTTTAGGTTGCGGTGCCTCTTATTCTGTTACACCCAAAAAATTAACTATCTACGGACCAATTAACTAACTGCGGACCGCGAAAATAAAAGCTTTAGTTTATTATTTAAAAGAAGATTAGGGCAGTTGACAATGCCAGAAACAATATCAAGCATAAGAGATACAGATAATAAAATGTATCTATTGCTCAGAGTCAATTGACAACGAGCTAAGTATGATGAGATCGGCTCGGAAAAATTTAAGAGAATTAGAAGCAATTGTATGAACAGAGGTCAGTAGGCATCAGGATGATCGCATATAAGATTAGGAACTATCATATCGCCTAATATTTGTAAGGATAAGATATGAAATGTTAAGATTTAGATTTGGATTTTATGAAAAGCACTTTCATGGCAGAAATACACTTGGCAATTTGCTGAGATTTAGATATTGCTCGAACCATCACCCAACCCAGGTCGTGTGGAGTGGTAGTACGTATCTCTAACCACTCAACCACAGCAGACTACATACTTCCCAATTAACTTACTCATTAAGAACCGGGGTGGTACAACTTTACAACTTAACCACTTATTGTAAGTTTTAGCAAAAAAAGACGATGAAAATACCAAAAAGAGCTGCGATGAAGATGAAAACGGCATAGGAAGGCATTGATAACCTGTCAAATATAAGTCGCAAAACTGATCGCTATCAACAATGACACAACAAAGAACTAACAAAAGTCACCACAAACCACAGCCCATTGAGTGTTCTTTTGGTCATTGCACCACATGAGAGCAACCGCAAAAATTTTAATTAGCACAAGTATGAGCGTGAAAATCAAGCCAACCTGTGCTGTATTGACCAGCGCTGTGCCCTGCTGTTCGACTGCGGTTAACTAACTAAATAACCAATTTAAGCTGCACCGAACTAAACTAGGCTGAACCGAACGGGGCCAAAGCGCACTCACCAGGTGTACTGTCCAAGATGCAACGTCAACAATGTCTATGCGCTTGGTTGGCAGTGATTGAGCAAAAATGTGCTTTGTGTGAGCCCTTAGCGAATCAACCGCAAAATTGTTGATTCTACGGCAAGACGTATGGGCGCAACAAATCGTCAAATAAACTAAGAACTGCCATGATGCTGAATAGTTAAATAGGTGTGCATTTGATCTGGTTGTTTTGCCAATTCCACACAGTCATGTTGGCTAAACAGTTGACATTGTTACAGTTGTGGAATTTTTCATTTTTTGGTCTCTTGCTTCATAGCTGTCCAGAGGAGAGGAGATCGACCATATCCTTAGCTCTGCTAAACTCAGTTTTCCACATCACTCGCTGCAGTGTCGGTAGCTGCTGGCCAAGCAGGCAGTCTGAGCGCTTGTTTAGCGCCACAGGATATGTGTTGTTAGCACAGCAAGAGCGCAGGATAACTGAAAATCGAACCAAGCAAGGATAGAGGAACAATACACTCGCACATTAAATAAATACTTAGGCAGCGGCATGCAGTGTTGTTTGCAATTGTTGGTGCAACAATGATTGGTTTCGGTTAAAGTCAAAGGCAGTTGGCATGCAGTGCGAGCATCCTGTAAGTGGTCGATCTAAGTAGGTATGTATGTATGTATGTGCCTCACCATGTGTGTGTGTGAATTTATTGCATTTTGTAAGCGTCAAAAGGAGTCTATATCGATCGGCTTAGTTCAATCGTTTGCGCACACTGTGCTCCATGTGTGTGGCCGTGGCCTAGCAAGTGTTACACAAATTGGCTGTAGTCTTAGTTGGCGTCGGCAGACAGGTTGGGTCAAATGCGGTAATTTGGCTGTCAAAACACTACGATTTATGCGATGGTAAAAAAATGTAAGAAAATAAGGATAATAAGCATGCCGCCACTTGCCTGTTTAACTTTTTTCCCTTACTGATGTAGCTCTGGAGATATCCTTATATGATCACGAATTATGCGAGTCCTATTTTTGAGAAGTATTTATTTGTAATGCATTTCAGCAGGTTAGTGCTGAAATTTCGCTATGTTTTGATAGCTTATTGCAGATTTTTTTTTTTACTTTTTTTTATTTTTTAAATCAGAGGGGCATTTTCGACAAGGTGTGGCATCAGAGCCTTATATATAAAATTTAAAAATCGTTACCACCGAAATTCCACCTAATATTTGATTCATATATATTTAACAAACAATTCGCTGTAAAGATATCTAATTTTACTTCTGAAGACATACCAATAACGGCTGGTGTTCCTTAAGGTAGTATACTCCGGCCTATGCTGTATCAACACTTCAGATATTCTAACTAGCAAGGATATACTAACGTCAACCTTCGCAGATAGAGCTTAAAAGCACTAGAGAAACATTTACTAGGCATAAAAGAATGGCTGGCAAACTGCCGTATAAAAGTAAACGAACAGAAGTGTAAACATTCCACATTCTCATTGAGACCCTTTAGGCGGGGCGATAGCGCGGTTGGCCCTGGGCGTCAAATAGAGAGGGGCGTAAAATTCTAGGATGTCGTTTAATTTTTGCATTGCATAGAATTTTCAAATGGCAATTTTCTTCATCGACGGGTGAGGGAATGATTAATCTTCTACACGAAACTCTTGAAAACAACAACATAAATATCAGTTATTTACAAAACAACGAAGATCGATCCAGGGTCCTCGAACTAAATGCGAGAGCACCATTTGCACAAAGGGCGATGCTGCCTCTTCCTACAGAACATACATCAGGCTTTTCGCTGTGCAGAGCACCTACCCAGAGATTGACCATTGTCGAAAATCTTGTTCAATATCTCATTGTCGAACCATTATGCACAACTCGTTTGTGAAAACAGACTGGAAATGATGGAAGTCATTAAATATCTGAATACATGAAACCAAATGCTTGGCTGACGAAATAATACGATTTGAATTTCTCATCTCCTTGGCTGTTTCCCATTCCAGGTCAATCTCATGAGTAAATCAATGCAGAGTACAACCATGGACATCACTGCAGTTGCAGGAAATTGCGTCTATCCACCTACAGAAGTAAGGGCTTTGAATTTGCTACAAGATGCTCATCTCGGCCAAGAAGAAAGAATGAAATGTTCGCTTACGAAAGTCAAAATGTGTCTGCAATTTTCACACCATAAGATCAATCTAGAATTGATTTTTGCGTTGTCCTAGTTGACGCTGCCCTGACTGCTGTCAAGGAAACGTTTGAGCAGTTAAAAAGTCATGAAAATCTATGGGGGTTTCTTATTACTCACATTCGAAAGAGTTCCCAGATTCAAGCGAAGATCACACTTTTTTACTGTCAAAATGTTGAGCACCCCTCTCACAACTGAAGAGAATTCGCACTTAAATGGATTGCAGCTTTATGAAGAGTTGAAACAATTACGCCGCCTTAAATCTGCAGCCATGAAACGGCCATTGGAGTTTCTTTAATTTCGTCAAGAAAAATGTCTTCGATGTATTTCCTAATGTTTGGATTTCTCTCAGAATTTTGTTGGCTTTGCCAGTGACTGTTGTAAGCAGGGAGCAGAGTTTTTCGAAATCGCAGCTCGTCAAAACGTATCTAGGAGCTAATACATACCAAGAAAAATTAAACGCTTTAGCTATTTTATATATCTAAAACGTGATTTTTACGCCGATTGGCTTGTCTAAAGCCATCGAAAAATTTGCTCAAGCCAAAGCACGCAGGTAAACTTGTAATTGATATTTGAAAATGTTGATTATAGTAAAAACTGCAAATTTTTTATTTAAGAAAATGAAACCGATATAATGGGCCGTATGAATAAAAATAAGTAATTGCTTTTTCTTCAAATTTCAGACCTTTTACTCAATTTATTCAAATAAAATTGAAGTAAAAGGTATGAAATTTCAAGCAAAAGCAATTTCTTAGTTTTTATTCATACGGCCCATTGTGCACTATTATTTGGCTAATTATTTTACAATTCCGGAACATCCGACTTGCTCTTTCTGCTCATGAGGAAGTCTGATGTGGTATGGTTATCTTCGAAACAGCAGCTAAATATAACTTCTACCATTGTAAATTATTGTTGGCTTTTCCACAAATACAATTTTTTTTTACCAAAGCCCATAAACAGTCAGCGTTAAAAATATGAATACCCTGACGTTTCTTTATTTATATTTTTTATACTAAGTTTGTATTATTTTTTTATAAAAATATAGTTAGTTCAACGATTCTTTCAATTTCATATAGAAATCGGGAACAATTTTAGAAATACCCAAACTTTCACCTTGTTATACTAAAATTGATTGGGCTACAAAACTGCATACTTAAACTTTTTCTAAAAAATCGAATTGAAAAGTTGAAAATTTTGATGTTTTTTTTTTTCTTGGTATTTCTTGAATTTTCCCGAGCTTTTTATGAAATAGAAAAATTGAAATTAATGCTGGTTTTTGCTGTAGAATGAACTATATTTTTCTAAAAAAAAAATATATAAAAAAGTTGGTCTGGAAATATTAATAAAGAAAATTGCCAAAACGTCAGGGTATTCACATTTTTGACGCTGACTGTATATGTAAAGTTGAAGGTTATAGAATTAATGATTTTTATAACAAAACAAAATTTATGGCATTTTCGTTTCTAATAAAAAATTTCGCTTCTTTATTCCCCTTTCTCTTTTTGTATCCGCAGACAGCCAAGCGGTCAACTAGGCCTCCCCCAATAGGATCCAATCTTAATAAAGTCAGCTTCGATATGCTTCGAGATTCGGCGGCGAAAAATGCTGTAAAACTGTGCTGGGTACCAGGTCACAGCGCGTTGAAGGTTACAAGGTTGCCAATGAACTTGTGTCCAACTGTCTTTGTAGGACTGCTGACAGAACCCCGTAGTATCGAATGAGACTAAAAATATTTTTGTTTTTTAAGTACGCATATTATATATTTCACTCGATGAAAAGAAAATAACTCGAATAAAATCGTCAAAAAAAATAAATAAATCGAATTCGAATTCACATTACATTTCAAGGCTCTTTTCTTCAAAATATCACAATGTTATCTCGCCTTGCAGAGCTCATATTACACCACTCAACGCATTTATCACCATTACACTGTCACCACGTTTCACAAACCATTTTTCTTCTCCAACCACCGATCGATGAATCCGAACGACAGGCTACTAAGTAAAGCCACATAAACAAAAAAAAAAGGTAACCCTTTTAATTTGCTGCCAACTTGCAGCGTACAAATGTAAACACACTTGCCACAGTGGCATATGCAGCGCTTCTTGGGCTTCCATTTGAAAGTTAATTCCACAAAATACCTACAGACATACGAGTACCTTCGAAGCGGCGGCGGCGGCAAGAGCAGCCCCAGCAACCGGAGCGGGAGCTGTCTTATCAGACGCTTAAAATCCTGACAACGAGTAGGCACGCACAAACGCTTGGCCGATTCAGCGTCTGCTGGTTGCTGCTGCTGCTGCTCTTGTTGTTGTTGTTGCTTGTAAGTGGCCCGCGTACATTGTAAATCTCCCTAAATGAGCTTTTAAAAGGGTACTGATTCCGATAAATGCAACTGTTGAGCGTCCAAGTTGGAGTTGTCGCGGACTCGAGGAACTGATGCGCGCTGGCGTTGGTGGTGGCGATGGTGGCGATGGTGACGGTGGCTATGTACTTTTAGCGTTGTCTTTGGCGACATGCTTGAATTTGTTCGGCCCCAGACTCGGTGTTCATTTCATTTTGGGGTAATTCAATGCTCAGCGCGTCGATAGCATCAGTGACAGTGGCAGCGAGGGAATTGACCAGCGCGACAAAGGAAAGTGTCGTCGTCTGGCTGTTGCGGCATGTCGCGCTGCGCAGCGAAATTTATTGTATTGTTTTTGCTGTATTTTTCTTCTATAGAAATCCTTATTTCTCATTGCGCTTTTTATCGAATCGATTGCTTTTGTTTACGCTGCTTTAGCTGTGTACATTTCTTGTGGAGTTTTTTTTTTAATTTATTTTTTTGTTATTTATTTTTTTGTTTAATGTTCGTCGTGCGTTTATTTGACGCAGTGAAAATTGTCACTCGATCGCGGTGATGAAGGTCGAATGGTTTATGGCGATTGTTACTTGGCGCAACCGATAAACGGTGAGCAGCATGCTGCGCATGCGGCTGATTGCTTTGTCACAGACAAGGAAGGGTTAAACATTTGGTTTTGTAAATTATGCTTTTTTAAATAGCGTTTTGTAGGAGACTTCTCGTTTGTTTTGTAGAAACTTTAGGTGTATTTTGCGGTTTGCTAGGTTGCGTATTGGGTTTGGTGACTAAAAGGCACCTCAGAATTGGTCCGTTTCGCCTGATTTCACCATTTCTGGATCCGGCAGTTGCAGTGAATGAAGCAATGAAGAAATTTCCATAGACACTTCTTTTTGTTTTGATGTGAATCCTCGCTGAAATTGGAATCGGCTAAAAGGGATATGCGGGTAACAAAGAAATAATAGCCAGTGCAAAGTTTAGGAGTGCCTTATATATTTAAAGAAAGGTAGGTACGCCAATGTTGGTCTTTACATCAACAACCCCAGATGGCTCTCGTTACATTTTTAAAAAGAAAGACACTTCCAGGTCATGACGGAGGTTTGCATTTCTATAGCTACTTTCTTTCACAATTTTTTAAGCTTCGCAAGAAAAATATTTGTCAAAGGAAACGTTTTATCACCTAGGAGCATGGATAAGCTAAATTTCCAACTATCTTATTCTCTTTTCCAAAGATTGTATTTTCTAGAAGAAATTTTAAATAGAGCTCCAGCGAAGCAATCTCTGTTATGGAAGAACAAGTCCACTTGAGCAGTTTGGCTAGAGATATTTATTTATGGCTCTAAAATTCTAGAAAACTTTAGAGCTGGCATCCATGTCCACAGGATTAGCCTATATGTATGTACATATTTAAGTTAGGATGGAGCAAGAAAAAAAATGTCGATTTAATAATTCGAATAGTGCAGAGAATTTGCCTAATGTGATCACATTGCACCGTGTTAAACCGCTTTCCGAATGGATAATATTTCCGGTCGCCCCAAGGACCTGAAAACTTCGAAAAATCTATTAATTGTGATTCTTTTCTATTGTTATTAAGATTTTCTGGAAAGATTTTAAGGTAATAAAAAACTGTCAAGTTATTAAAAAGTTCGGTTGATTTTTGATCATTTTTTAGCTCACGTTGTTACGCATTTTTTCCCGTGCGTGGCGCTGTCAGCAAGAGAAATAAAAGCACCATAATTTGAGTGATCTTTCGACACTTCAACGCTTTTAGGGCGATCGTAAAAAATTTCCGATCGGAAAACGGTCTAAAAGGACTCAATGTGATCATGTTATGCAACTTTTATGCTGTATTAGAATTTCGAAATCGAGAAATTGATTTTTTGCCTATGGCACAATTCGATGAGTATTTCTCATGTGGACGTTTATGCCGTTAATCTCTGTACATAGCTTACGTAGAAATTACCGCAATAAGAGCGAACGTTCACTTTTCCTCTAAGACAAAGGAATACCCGCAAGTATTGGAGCGCATTGAGAAAATGAATGCCCTTGCTGAACGCAATAATATCCGACTGATTTGGGCACTCGGACATAGAGAGGATCGAGGCAGCGAATGGCTTAGCCAAGAAGGCAGAAAAGGCTTCAACATCCACAGAGTCTGAGCCAGTTCTTGCAGTACGTCCAAGCGTGTTGAGGAAAGAGCTGAAAATATATGTTATATGAAGAAGAGAATCGCTGTGGCATAGCCAAACGGTTACTGGAGACACAATGTGAAGATATGCAGGCTTCTAGCCATTTTTAATATAAACTAAGGATTGTCACAGGTTCTGTCGGTCTTACGCCTGAGGAAAAGAGACATTCTTACACCCTTTTGTTGGAGTGTGGGGCCGTTTTAAGAAAAAATTATGAGAGCTCTCTTTTATAGGGTCATCTGACTAGTGTATAGGGTCATACAGAGCATTCGCTTGTCGCTTCTGGAAGCACTTTTAAATGGGGTATCGAGAAGAACTTTAGACATCGCTTCTGTCAATAAACCAACGATTGAGTTCTTGTAATTTAGACATCCATGTACAGGCTTTTCTTGAAAATCAGAAATAAGACGGCGAGGTGTTCCGGGCTGCTAAGCTTTTGTAAGAAATGTTGGCCTATACTCGTATCAATATCTGTTATTCAATATCTCCGTATACCCAAATTGCTAAATGTTTCTTCTTCGTGGAAATTACTTAGCTGTCTCGACAAAACTTTCACACATCCAGCGGTGTTGCCGATCGTGTCAAGTCGTACGGCTTCCAAGGGTTGAAAATTATACAACTGCTATTCGTAGTCAGAATCTACTAAAGCAAAACTGATGTTCATGGATTTTTTTCCAAATTTGTATTAAAAAATGTTAAAAATAAAATTGAAATAAATATCAAAAAAAAAAGCACCACTTCAAGCTCAAAACACTTTTCCCGCCTAGTTACCATCTGATTGGTATTTTTTCCACTAAATACTGCAGTTTGTTGCAGTTTTCATAAAACGCGCGCTGACTTTAATCTATCAATTTTTCACTCATTTACTCATTTTCTGCCGAAACTTTCAAGCAATTAATCAGCGCGTCCATTGGGCTGCATAAGACCGACCCTTCGAAGCAGAGCAAATGCCATTGTTGCAAGCGCCAAAATTTTGACAGCTGCAGCGTGAATTATGGCACCGTGCATAGCTACAAAACAATAACAACAAACATCAAAAATAACAACTAAAAAACAATTAAGACCGCAACAACAATAACCAATAAACAGCGCACAAAATGAAGAAGGCAGCAATAAATAAAAGCGCAATTTTTACATTTTTAGCTGTTTTTAAGCAAAAACAAAAAATGTTTTGCACATTTACTTGGGCTCGAGAACGTCGTTGGTTTGTTTCCCTTCTTCCTCGATATGCCATCCCACCGACCCTGCATGGCCCCGCCGTTGGCGATTCACAATCACGTTTACACCAACAATTTCATAAAGAGCCATAGTTATTGACTCAGTTGCATTGGTTTGTTGTTGCCATTTGCTACATCGCTACATCGCTCCATAGTCGTCGTCGTCATGAATAGTCATTTATTACACGCGGGCGCGCGCGCGCAGGACGGCCTATAGGAATATGCCCGTCGGTCAGGCGAGCACTCACAGCAAACTCATTATATTAATGCAAACTGCAAATTGAAAAGTTTGGCAAGTGTGAGCAGCGCACTCATGGCAAGATCACCTGAAATCTGCCAGCGTTGCCTCGTTGTTGTGCAAAGTTGTTAAATTTGCTTGTTGCTTGTTTTTTTTTGCGTTTGTTGCGCTGCGTGTCGCCACAGGCTGCCATAAAACACTTTCCGATTGTTAATTTTTCCTCAAAGTCTCAATGCAAACCTATCTGACTGAGTGTCTCAGTCCAATGGTGCTGCGCTCAGCTCCTCACTTCGTGCCGCCCACAGCAGCCACAGCGAAAATCTCGATTGCGCCTGCGCGCACCAGGCAATTGTGCGCATGATAAATGGCACTGCGGCGCGCACAACATTTGGCATTTCGCGGGAAGACTTTGGTCTGTCTATCTGCTGCTGGTGTGCCTAAACCACATTCATCGTCTATCAGCGTTGGTTGCTCTATGCAGCCGTCGTTCGTCCATTAGTTGTGAGGTGAGAATTTGCAAATTGCGTAAAAGTGTTGCGAGTTCAAATATTACATCAATATTTATGTGAATTTGCACTTTGCCGTCGATACGCCTGTATATAGAGTCATTTTACGTCGCAGAGCGCGAGAATTAATGATCATCGCCATGAGAATATTGAAAGCTTTCTCATGTTGCAAAATCATTAGATTATCAATTTTAAATATGTTGAATGATGTGTGAATTTATTTCCTTTGAGTGCAGCCAATATTTATTCAAAGAAATTAATGTGAGATTGTGTATTGTGTCGCCTGATCTTCACAGCACTTCTTAACTTAACTTCTTCAAAACGTTTAGTTGGGCGTTGGGGATAGGAGGCTTATGATGTGGCAAAGTCGCGCCTAAATATACATCTTTGTGTCCTCTAGATTTGGCATCAAACTCAATAAGTCACAAAAGCGACCGTACATCTCGCTTAGATCGAGGTCCTCCCAGCCTAAAACCTGCAATGGTTCTAATATTTTTGGGTATGTTTCCTCTCAAAAACAGTTTACTTGGATGAGTCCTAATACGCTTTGAAGTTAAGTAGTTAACTAGAGCTAAGAAACGCAGTGAGAGAGACTAAGGCGAAGTTAATTCTAAGTTCCGGAATGAGTCGGCTTTTGAATGATCAAGAGTTGTTGTTACAGCAATCTAAACCTTAAATTGACTGCATCGCAAACTTAATCTAACGGACATTTAGCTCTTCAGCAAACGGAAGGACATATACTTACATAATTAATTGGAAGTCAAAGAAAGCGGCACTGTTGAAGAATGGTTGATATTTCAAGCAAATGCGATACTTTAACCCATTTAAAACAACTCTTTCCACCCTTCGTACTATCGTTGCGGTCATTTCGGTACGAGTCCATCGGAGCTCCAAAAAGACCATGACGTGTCGGAACGTTTCTTTCGAATCTCTACGTTGTTAATCTCCATTAACTCAATCAACAAAATAAAGGTTGCGCGGAATCTGCTCAACGGTGTCTTGCCGGAATCAATTCATTCCAACGAAGTTCGCGATTCCACTTCAATAAAACGTAAGGTGCCCTGGTGGATTAAGGCACTGGTTGGAAGGCAAAAACTTACCAATTAGTATCCGATCAAAAGCGGCATTGATCCAAAGAGGCATGGACCCTTCTACGATGCCGTTCGGCAAGCAAATGGCCTGGCATTTATACAGGGTTACTGAAAAATTCGGCAGTTTCTCTCGGATCTTGCGCATGTATGTGTTCGTGTGGTTTGCCAAAGTGGCATGCCAATGTGCGCCTTGGCATAAAAGTCGCAGCAAAAAGCTGCTATTATACCGTATACTGTCAACTACTACTTATACAGGACTTCAAAAGATGGCATGTATATCCTTCACTGGATCAATTACTCGTGAATGTACGCTCTACGGACGCTTTTTGGATGGCCTTTTCTTCATATTTTTATTCAAGCAACAGCAACCAGGAAGAAGGAAGCTTTACATAAGTATGTTGACGTTGGTTGATTTTTCCAACTGGGTGGTAAGATAATTTTTTTTGGAACGAATGTCCAACGAAAAATGACACGGAAGATGGCACAACGCCGAAATTGGTTTCGCTGCAAACCAAGCTTGGCAAGGGATAACGGAAATTCTTGAGAAGATACCATTGTAGGAAAGATTCCAGTTTTCTGATTTCATAACGAAGAAGATTGGCTTTAGCTGAAAGTTCCTAGTAAATACCCCAGATCGTGAGTACTAAAAGCTTGCTCCTTTCCTTTAATCCCAGGTACGTATGTATATTAGTACACAGACGGTTCTAGGATATAAAGACCTGCAATAAATTGAGAAATACGATTGCATTACGCTGCACAGGAGGCCACTGGAGGTTCGAGGGTATCAAGGTTGCCGACGAGAACCATCTTATGTTCTCTTTTAGTCTTTAGTTCTTCGAGAGCTGAGTGAGGTAGGCACAGGATTTTTGTAATTAAAAAAATATTCGGCCTTATCACGAATTCCATGTGAACAAATATTCTCAAATATTATAAAGCAAAACAAAAACAATTTTTCCCAATTTGTTTCTGTTTTGCC
>NW_016160739.1:0-35802 GCF_001687245.7 Rhagoletis zephyria | reverse complement strand
GCCTTTTCTTCATATTTTTATTCAAGCAACAGCAACCAGGAAGAAGGAAGCTTTACATAAGTATGTTGACGTTGGTTGATTTTTCCAACTGGGTGGTAAGATAATTTATTTTGGAACGAATGTCCAACGAAAAATGACACGGAAGATGGCACAACGCCGAAATTGGTTTCGCTGCAAACCAAGCTTGGCAAGGGATAACGGAAATTCTTGAGAAGATACCATTGTAGGAAAGATTCCAGTTTTCTGATTTCATAACGAAGAAGATTGGCTTTAGCTGAAAGTTCCTAGTAAATACCCCAGATCGTGAGTACTAAAAGCTTGCTCCTTTCCTTTAATCCCAGGTACGTATGTATATTAGTACACAGACGGTTCTAGGATATAAAGACCTGCAATAAATTGAGAAATACGATTGCATTACGCTGCACAGGAGGCCACTGGAGGTTCGAGGGTATCAAGGTTGCCGACGAGAACCATCTTATGTTCTCTTTTAGTCTTTAGTTCTTCGAGAGCTGAGTGAGGTAGGCACAGGATTTTTGTAATTAAAAAAATATTCGGCCTTATCACGAATTCCATGTGAACAAATATTCTCAAATATTATAAAGCAAAACAAAAACAATTTTTCCCAATTTGTTTCTGTTTTGCCGGTTAAACTGTGGGAGCGATTTATTCACATGGAGTTGGAGATCGATCAATGCGCTCCAAGTTTTCCATGTATTTTATATGGAATGTAGTCTCGAGGCAAGAACATACTTAAGATAAGGGGCAACCCTTACATTTGGCCAAAAAAATTTATTTTGGAAATTTTCTTGCAAAAATACTTAAGACTCAGGGGTGCATGGCGAACTTGTTTTGTGGTCTATTGGGCATTTAGGGTTAAGGGCGCCCTTTAAAAAGCGTATCCTGTCCACCACACCCAATTATTCCACTAATAAATTTTGGCCAGTATAAGGATGTTAAATTAATACTTACTTTATTTTTTACCTTCCATCAGAATATCGGGCTCCATAATAAGCACCGTTTTAATTTCACCGAATACTAAATTTTGTAATTATTCTAAGCCACAATTCTCACTGTTTTAAAACCTTTTTAGATTATCGATGTGCAGTCAAATAAACGTGCCATAGAAGCCAAACAAAAATCACTTGAATAATTACCCAATTTCACTTTTTAATCGCTTAGTGTGCAACCACAATAATCGCTACCAAAACATACATACATACACGCTTCCATATTTGCTGAGCAACCCAAACAGACTCGTTTACCATTCATCATCATGTCCAGTGTTGTGACATTAAAGCGATAAAACCGACGCATCGGCGCACATTGTCACACGCGAGCGAGCATACGAAAAAGGTGGCAGCAACAACAAAAAGTAGCAGGCAATTGCACTTGTTGCAACACAGCCGCCACGGAACACTTGTCTGTAACTGCCACAGCGGACGATGCGCTGCGCTGTGGCGGTACAAAACAAATATATACATATGGATATACAGACCACCCAAATTCCAACGGCGGTACGTTGCTGGTAAAGAGCGTTTGAGCTGCTGTAATCACCCACAATCTGTTGGTGTAATGTCGGTCAGTTAACAACACAAAAAGTCAATAAAAATCCCTTTGACAATTTGTTGGACTTGTTTTTTTTTATTCTACAGTTGTTGTTGTTGTTGTGTGATATGAAATGCGTAATGGATTTTAATGGCAACAGTTTCGCCATCAACGCTGCGGCCACACTTATTTCAGCTTCCTTTCAAGCTGCTATCATCTATCAGCAGTTTGGTTTTTTTTTTTTCGATGCTATTTTTGTTCTTGCCATGTTGTTCTTTTTGTTAGTACAAATTATTTGAAAAATGCCGACGCAATTGTTGTGACAGCCAGAAGTGCAACAAAGGAAGAAAACATTGAGGAAAGCAACAACAAAGAATTTTATAATGTTTCCTTCGAACCAAAGAAGGCAGCAGCCACCACAGTCGATTGCAGCAAGGATATGTGTGTGAAAAAATTGGTGTACGCGCCGGCAACAACAACAACAACAACAAGAACGACGGCATTAATACAGAACAACAGAAAAATGACATCAACACCCAAATAACAACGGCAGCAGCAACAGCACCCAGACAGCAAAAGCGAGAAATAATGAAGAGGAGCGAGGTGCGCAGAAACTAAACAAAAACAAAGCTAAACTGACAAGATCAGAATTAATGGGCACCCAAAGCGCAGCCATCCAACCAACAAACGACCAAACTAACGACTTACCAACTCACCGGCCAAACAACCAACCAAGCAACCAACCAACCAGCCGATGAACAAACACACAGAATTTATGCGAGCTCCAGCAGCACAATGTCGGCAGGATCGAGCGATCGACCGGTCGGTCGGTCAGTCCGCCAGCCAAATCGACCAACCACTGCAGGTATACATATTCGCGTCTCTTGCCGTCACTGCTGCCACACCAGGTTTCTTGCGGTAATAAATGGACGCGCTCATCCTTATTATGACTGCACATGTTTTGATTGTTCCTTGTTTCCTTGGCTAAATGCTGTCCAAATGTTTTGGATTATGTTGCAACAACACCACAAATCGTTACAATGATAAAAACAAAACAAAGCCAACACCAAACGTAGAACTGCATAGTCATCTAAGCAGCAGTGTGCAAGAAAGGAGAAGAAAAAAAACGAAAAAAGATGCAATCGATGCGAACAGGTCTGCAGTAGTGGCTTGTGGAATATGTATGCATGTACATATGTATATAGTTATGTACTCGCACTGTAAAGATATTAGCTTGTCGGCTAAGTGAATTGGATCAAAGCAGCTGTGGGATACCAAATAATGGGTAATAATATCTAGCCAAAGACACAAAGTCATGATCTATTCTATTACAAGTGTATACAGATGTACCCTCATATGCCTAAATGTACATATATATCTATATATATGTAAAAATGTAAGAATGCTTAGTACCCATATACATACCTACATAAGCACTGTAGTTATGTATTTATGTGCCCACATAATCCTTATAAACTGCTCTTGACTGTTAAATATTGCTTGTTGCATGGTTTTCTTTCTTTCTTTTGAATATAATTTTTTTTTACATTTATTTGTTGATTTCTTATTAGCTAGTGTTCTTGTTGTGCTTTTCTTCTTCTTTTTAGTAAAAATATAGACTGTTATGTTCTGACATGAAAAATGAGTCCAGTTTTTAGTGTTGGCCATCATTAATGGGTTCCTTAGTTTTAGTTTCTTGTTTTTGTTTAGTTGTTTCCAGACTTCTTTATTGATGTTTTGAAGGCGTTTTTGTTTTATGGGTAAAAAAAATTTTTTCGTGTTTATGGGGCCGCAGATTTTTATTGCGGAAAGTTGCGTAAGTTCTATTTAACAGACCAACAGACCTATCAGATTCACCTCCATTTTTCTTAAAATAACAGAAAGTCCTTTAAACGACTTGGGGTATTCACACCTAGCTGTTTATTTACCAATGGAAACCAATTTCTGATTAAACCATACCAAAGTCAAAGGTCTCGATATGTGCCCATCAACAACTTATGAGCAGAAATTAGGACCTGAAACCCAAACTGGCAATCTGAATGTTTGAAACCAATGCCAAACTCATCTTAACTAGAGGTTTAAGTCGCCAGTCTTTTCCTCTGCAGCATCAGCGCTCTTAAACACCGGCGCACAGTGGTGCCAAATCAACGAAAAAGGGAAAAAATTCAATGTATCGAAACTATCGCATGTGAAATTTTTTCCAAATTGCTTTTCGATGCAAATTTGTTCTACACCACACAACGCGTAACATGGTAAAATTTTGTAGCTGAAATCTCTATAGTTACGGAAAAAATTACTGTATATTCTATCTATATTACATTGGCGGTATTCATCTAATGTCACAAACTGCCGTTAAATGTCATAAACTTATAAATTTATGTGGAAATTACAATTTTATCAAATCTACCGGAAGTTTATCATGTTATATGAATACCCCTAATGTATTTTTTAGTGGGCGAAATTATTTAATACGCCTTACAAAAATATTTTGAACGTAGTAAAAAATGAAATAAAAAAATTAAAAAATTGTTGAAATTGTTGTTTAGTTTCTGGCCCATACGCTAATTTCGTGCAAAGAGGTCGATATAGTAAACGATTAGCCCAATCGGGCTGAAAGTTTGTATAATAAAAAGTCCTGAACAATTTAATACGAATTAGAACAATCAAATGTTGAAAAATGACTGCCGTAAGTTTCTAAAAAACATATAAGAAATTTTCCCGATTAATGACAAATTACGTAAATAATAAATTAACTAACATAAAGTCCTTGCTTAACTCAAAATTTCAAACTAAAATTCAAATTTTCTTAATATAAGCTAGAATTTTCAAATTTTTTAATTCTTTTTTGTAAGGTTTCCTTAAAGCTCGTTACCAATAATATTGGAACTCTTTATCCAAGCATTTTTATAGAATTACCACACGTACATACATACTATACATATCGTCACCCATATGCCAGAAACTTGAAAGTGTAAAAATTTTGGGAAATTAAGTTTGCAAGTTTTTTTACGAGACTTGTATGATTTCATTAAATATGAATTTTTTATTCCCCATTTTGTTTGAAGCCATCTTGGATTTCTCTAATCTGACTGAAATATGTATTTGTAATCATCGTCGTCGCTTGTCGAGTTGCCAAAGAGGCAGGTGAAGTCAACGAAGTTAAGACGAAACGAAATTCAAGTTCCGGCCTGCTTTAAATGCCACTGCCATTGAGAATGAAGCCTTTTGTTCAATGAAGCTATTCTCACGAGGAAATGCGGAGGATAAAAGGCTGATGCACCTTCTAACTTCGAGCGGTGCGAGCCTAAGTTTCTTCCCAGGAAATATTTCGCATACCTACGGATCAATGACTGACCGGGGCATTAGAGCAGGGTATAAAAAGGGGGGCTTCAGTACTTTGTATGCCACATTAAAAATACTAATTTCTCCATATTTGGCCCACAGGGCAATATCAGCTTATCACCGTAGATTGGAAACAGTGCATCTAAATTCCAGTGTTTAGGTATATATTCCTCTAACCACGTTGTCATAGGAGCCGATGCATATAGCAGCGGCCATATTTGAGTAAATATTTAGTTTCTGCCATGTGGATTTATTCCTTTCTAACCGAGCTATCTCCACTTCGTTATGGTCAGCTCTTGGAATAACGATTCCATCGTCTACAGCCCTCCTTCAACTTCTAGAAGTCGCTTAACTTTTTTATAGGGTTTACCAATGTTTTTCTTGGCGGCAAGCCTCCTAAAGCTTCTAGCGCTCACACACTTTTTGTATTAGGTTTCTTTTTTCCGAATTTTCCAACAGTTTAACTTATGATGCCTTCATTGCACAATTGTCCATAAATTAAGTGTTTAGATGCCTCCTTCTTAGCTTACGTGAGCATACGTCATTGGAGGTAGTTTTTAAGTAGAAAATCTCTAGCCCAACGCTCAACCAGATCCTGGCTCCATTTCTTTGTGAATACAAGTTTACACAGTGAGAGCTTGTTCCAAGACACAACGAAAAATTTTTATTTTTTTTTAATGTGTAATTTTTGAATATTTTGCAGAAAGCCAGTCATGCAACTGTCTGTATACATTTCACTAATTTCTTTATTATTTCACAAAGTAGCAGTACTGCCAACAAAAAATCGTGTATACAGATATCACAAAAATGACCTTTTGCAAACTTTGCATTAACCAATTTCAAGTTTCGAAACTGATAAACTCATTCAAAATCGAACAATCAGGCGAAGCGGCGAAGAAGAAAAAAAACGCAAATCAACAAGAATAGTATAACGAGTTCATTTAAAATAAGGATACACATTGCAATAAGCAGCTGCCCTTTAATTTTTGCTGCCGAGTTAAAATAAAGAAATCCAGCCTCAAGAAGAGTATAAAAGTGCAATAATTGGAAACAAGAAATTAAAGAAAAAAGCTACTTTGGAACGAAATCCAAGCAATTCATGTCCAAATTCAGTTGAAGGCATTTTTAGCAAAATTTCAAGCTTACTCGCCAACGATAATTTGGGACTTGAAGTCAGCACGAGAAACATGAGAACGCAACTGAACGCGCAGAGCAGCGCGCATGAAACGAGGTAGGTAGGTACTTAATTCGTGGAAGAATAAGGTAGGTGAACAACGTAAACCAGCTATACAACTGAATGAAATCACGGCGAAAGAACGCCGCCGCGTTTAAACAAAAGCTGCTGCAGTCAATTTAAAAACACAACACAGAAATGGACGCGTTGATTGGCGAAAACAATGCGCGGACGAGGAAGAAGAAGAAGAAGAAGGAGATCAATAAAAGGGATCAGCAAGTGGTGGAAGAAAAAAGGCAATCAAAAGTGGATTAAATAAAGAGAAAAAAAATTTAAAAGATTTTGCAAAGCACAGTCGCTGGTCCGCTGCCGCCCTCTGTACATTCCGCGCCGCGCAGCTACGGCATACAACTTCATATAAAATCGCTGGCTCGCACATAATTTTACATTTTTTATAAGTTCGCAGAAGCGCAGACTAAGCCAAGCAGGCAGGCAGCAAGCAATCGATGAACGAACAGCCAGCCACCAACCGGCAAACTGGGCCCAAAAAGAGCGGATGCCTCCTCCATCACTTCCAGCAGTTGCCGCAACAAAATGTCGGTAACGCTGAAAGCCATTAAAATTATCAGAAAAAAGGGTAGGCAAGACATACCTAGAAGAAGAATGAGAATTTAAAAATAAAGCAGCAGAAAATGAAATTGAAGCAAACCGCAAATGAAGCGCTTCAAAAAGGGTTGCACCCAAAAAAATAAATAAAAAATAAAAGATTTCAATAAAAACAAAGCAAAGGAAGCACGCAAGTTAAGTTACTCCAAAGAACGTTGCACAGTGGAGGGCGCATGCGCAGGCAACGCGTTCAGCAGCGCTGATCGACGGTTGGGTAATTATGCCGCACAGCTTCCAACGATGTTGCTCTTGTTGATTTTTATTCAAAGGTAAATTATAACAGCAGCAGCAACAACAACCATAACTACGCTACATAACTACGCCATCATGTTGCCACAAATCGCTGGCCGCTGGTCGCAATGGGCTACCATAATGATGTTGTGGCTGTTGAAGTGGAGGTTGAAATTGGCTTGCATTGATTGCCACAGAGCTGCAGCAAAGCGCTCATACCTACAACGTACATAAGCTACATTTGCGCATGCGCCATGTTTTTACAACGAATTCCTACCACATGCACCTTATTTTGGGCGCTCATTCTTTAATATTTTTTTTTTTTTATAATTTTTTTTTAGTTCGTATGTCTATATATGTGGCCGAACATTGCTTGTACCCGACTCGCATGTCATGTCCGCGCGGTGGGCTGTCAACAGCCGCAGGATGAAATGATCAACATTGATCGCATAATGAACGGCGCGTTGAATTGGCGTTGAACAGTGCGGCACAGACAATACATACATACATACATACATAAATAAATAACCACATACATATACTTGCATGCACCATGAACTGGTTTAATTTACGCGAAGCTGGGTGAACCACAAAAAATGAAGCAAACAAAAAAAAACTGAAAACTGAAAAATCAACGCTCGACAACTTGATTGCTCAGCTTGGATTTGTGACTGTACCTTGCACCGCCTTCTACACCATTCTTTCTGGCAACTCCTAGAGACCGTACTTTCCGCTTTTACGCTCCTCCACCACACAACGCAAGTTCGTTTATGCTGCACCCGCTGATCACCGTCGGTCACCGTCGATCAGCGTCGATCGTAATCGTCAATTGAGCATCGTTTATAATAGCATTTTGACGGCTTTAATATGCGGTGGGTTCAAGCGTGAGGGAATACACAATTTAAGCCTGAATCCGCATGAAACTCTGCTGCATACATACACGTATGTACTTCGATCTACACGCAATTGATCGTAGTTTGCTTCTTTGCTTTACGTAGATTGATTGCTCGCCGGCACTTTGTTGTTGATCGCAATCGATACACTCAGCTACATGCTTCATAATGATTACTTTACTTTGCTTAGACTTTTTGACTTGGCTTTAGCTTTACTGTGGCTTTTGAGTTACTTGCTTGACTTTAGCTTCTTCACATTGGCTTTAGCTGTGGCTGCACTTAACTTAGACCAGTAAAAATGAGTCTGCCATACGTATTCTGTTGTTCTTGTCTTGAAGATTGCGCGATCGTTTGCTTGAGTTTTTTTGTTGTTCTTGTCGGCTAAAGTCGCTGGTAAGTAAGCTATTATGCGTGTCTTAATTTTACTTCGTTGATATTTTGTGTTATTATACGCTGTTGATCGAGCTGCCCCTCCGATTGATTGCTGGCCGCGCGACTTACGTGTAAAAGTGTTGTTGTGAGCTATCGCTAGTGCGTTTTTTTTGTTCATGTTTTTTATTCCTTTAATGTTTTTTTTCGTTTAATGTTTTTTTTTTTCATACATAAATTTGCTCTTCAGCTGCTGCTCAATTCGAGTTCATTGTTGCAGTTGTTTTGTTAATTATATTTAATGGCATTTTAGCGCTACTGGTTGTCTGTTACTGGGGGTTTGCTTTCATTTCCTTTAGTAGATATGAATAAGTAAATATGTAGATATATATGTATGTATGCACTTTCCTCTTTCTGTGCTCAAACTCTTGCTCGCTACATTAATCATAAAGCGGTTATTCAACTTTTCTGGTTTTTGAAGTTCATCTCTGTTTGGCGAACTGCGTTCTAGATACAAATCAGTATCTCAAATTTAATCTGTTCCTATATTCGTCAGATTTACAATGCAATTCTGGCAACTATCTTGAGAACTCTAGGGGTATTCTCGAAGTCTTGCACGATGCACGGATTGCACGAAATGCAAAAATACTATTCATAATTTCGAAGAGTACGAGAACACCCCATTGCAAAGAGGTAGCATGCATGGGGAGCAAGCAGCGAAATTATGTATCAAATACAATAACAAGAGACAGCAAAAAAAAATTAAGTGAGCGAGATGAGAGGAATGAGAGAAATATGTAGCAATTCCAACAACAAAACAACTAGCACAGGGTCGCTATTATCTTGCTATGCTATTTTGCAAAATATATACATGGGTTTCGACGTTGCATATTTTGCAGCGATAGGAAATGTTGTTTCCCATGAATTTTCTTGTTGTGTGTTTGCAATTTATGCAATCCGTGCAATCCGTGCTACGTGCAATGGCTTTGCAAGATTTGGAGAATACCCCTTATGTTTTGTCTTTCAAAATATTTAACTACTAAAAAATTTAAAGATCTGCTAATGAGTAGTCCTAAGCGTGATATTTAATTGAACAAAAAAATATACAATAAAAACAGAAAATTAAGGGAAAATTTTAGTTAAAAAAAAATGTATTTGGATTAAAAGAAAAATTAACAAAATTATAAAAAATAAATTTCAAAAAACTAAAAAAAATTTAAAATTTTTTGTTTGAAAAGAATAAAATCTAAAAGTTCAAAGAAATTTAAATTAAAAAAGAAAAAATTAAGCTAGTTCTTAAAAATTAAATGAAATAAAAAAAAAATATTTTCCTTTTTAAAACAACGAAATCTAAAAGTTGTAAGAAAATAAATTGTAAAAATAAGATGAGAAAACAGAAAAAATAAAGTGTTTTTAAAAATTACATGAAATTAAAATAAAAATAAAATAGTTTTCCGTTTAAAACAACAAAGCCTAAAAATTAAAAGAAAACTTAATTTAAAAAAAAGAAAATAATAATTAAATTAAAAAAAATTCGCAGGCCCAGGAATCCAACATTGCTACTTTTGAAGCAGCGCGAGAAAAATGATAAATAAACATACATATATTTTTATTTGGAACAGTGATGCTCAGAGAGAGCTTTTACTATGGGTATGTATGTATGTACGTAGGTACGTATGCAGTTTTGTATTTTTATAAATTTATATATTTATGCCCATATGTACATTAGGGTGAATCACCAAATTTTTTTCCACCAAATATTTCGGAAAAATATTAGGATTATGTAGACCGATTTGAAAGTACCCAAAAAATCTCATTATTTTTATACCGTTAATAAAGTTTTAATTTTATGTATTATTTTCTATATACACATTTCAAGCTTAAACACTTCCGTCATCTGCAGTGATTTTGTAGAAAAAATGTTTTCAAAGACTTATTTTACTTATATGAAACAAAGTTTTTGGAATTTTCAAGTGGGTCCAGCTAACGTAAATCTATGAATAATTTCGAAATATTTTGGCTGAAATCATAAAATATAAAAATTGTATAATTCCGATGGAAAAACAGTACCGATTTTTTTTTGTATGAAGGTTGATGCGTCCTAATGTGCATACATACATTCATATGTATATGCATATTTATTATAAATTGCATTCGACTTCTAATAGAGAATTTATGAGCTCACTCATGATTTTGTACTCTGTCCATCAATTTACCAAAGCAACTTGGTTGATTGATTAGTTGTTGCCTTGTTAGCAAATCAATTAAATTGTTTAGAAACCAAAATATTTTCATTTCAGCACAAGGTCGCCGCTGCCACTCAATTTATCGATTGATTGGTTGGCACTCATGCGCAAATTGTATTGATCGCTGGTGATCAATTGAAACGCGCAATTATTTTTTACATATTTTTACATACATACATAATAAGTAGTTTATTGGACTGTCTGCAGTTCTCAAGAAAAATCACAAGAAATATTTTTCATTATTTCTGTTGCTTGAAAAAGTACTTTGCTATTGCTGTAGATTTTCTTGAAGAAAAAAATGAGCCGTTTATTTTGAAAGTGGCATAAGTCACTTCATACCTCCAGTGCTTAAATGATAGATTACTTGTATCTGAACGCGTTGGTGATTCGTTCAACTTAATCAACCACAGGTAGAAGGTTTCGTCGTTAGTTTATGACGATAGCGCGATTTACAGCTGTATTCGATTACAAGTAGTCGGTCATTTACGCACAAGAGATACGAAGGGACTTATATCCCTTTCATAATAAACGGCTCAAATATAAGAGTATTTATTCTTGAGAGCTGCATACATCTTTTATATTCCACAAAACTGTGCCGGAGTTGCGCCATTACCTGCCAAGGGAAGATCGCTAATAGAAACGAAATGTAAGTGCTGTTCGTATCAGGAATCGAACCTGGGTCGTACTGTGTGGGAAACTGTAGTGAATTGCCGCATGTGACTCAATGGGATAACAGATCAGTTAACTCCTCAGCAATTATAGCTGCTGGCACACAGATATGTTTTTATCAGGAAAAGAGAAGATGAACGAGCTTGTGAGGGAAGTCTTTTCAATTGCATTAGCTCGTCTTGAAAGAGCTCAAAATGTGAGAAATATTTCTCTCAGAACTCGACACAAAGTTGAAGCTCCTTGACAATGTGAGGCATGAAAGGAACGCAGAATCTGCTTAATCTAAGCACAGAACAAGTGTCCATGAGTCTAGAAATATACATGGAGATTCTAGATGCCTCATAGAATGACCTCTGTAGAAAGTACAAAAGCGGAAAAGAGCCTGAAGTTATTTACTCTGTGAATGTTCCGCACTTTGGAGGAGGAGACTTAAGCTTTGAAAAATATGATGCTTTACACTTTCTCTGCGTATTCGCTTTGTTTGAATTTTCGCTGATTTTTTCAAGACTATCCTAGACTTCGATAGCAAGCTGCGTCAGCAATATGCGGCGGCCACACGTCTACGTCTAACCGACCTCAACCTCTCCTGTTTCCTCAATTTAGCGATTATTGCTGCTAAGTACTGTACTGTGGGGCGTTCACTGATTGCTTCGCGTAGAGCTTTTCTCTCTGCATTGAAACCAGGACAGCTAAACAGTACAGGGGCCGAAGTCCTCGTGGTTAAAGCGCTGCAAGTAGAATCTGAAGCAGCCATGGCCAGAAAGTAGCTGGGTAGTATTGAAGTGTACCTCGCCGTGTGCCGTACTAATCCAGGTCGGCCATTGGTAGCTGTGTTTCACCGTTCCTGCCATTTATATATATAACCTACCATACTCTGTTTGGAACCACAAATTGGGATGCTGCTCTGCCGTTGGCCACAAAAATGTGTCAATCATTGTTCTGTAAGAAGCCTCAGAAATCGTTTCTGGCGTTTCATCCTCATTCTCGAAAAAATATGGGCCGATAGCTTTTTCGGCCATAACACCACACCAAACAGTGCATCTGGATGGGTATTACTGGTGCTGGTATGTTGCTCTTGGGTTTTCAGAGCCTCAAAATCTACAGTTTTGCTTGGAAGTTCGCTTCATCCGACATCAAAACATTACCTAAAAAATCAATTTGTGTGGCTAATTGCGCGAAACGAATAGCGTATTGTAGTCGTTGTTGGGGATCTTGCTGTAAGTATCCATTATGATTTTCCAAGAGATTGACTAACTATAACATGCAGAAAAAAATAACAATATTATAAAAAATTAAGAAGTCATACGATTGTTAGGTCTTATTTGGCCCGCGCTATATTTATCGAATAACCGCTACCATCCATTCTTTACAATAAAATAAATATCCTCAGAATAAAATTTTCACATCGGCATCGAAGGCTCTAAAAGGATCAAAGATCAAACAGCCAATCAACCGACTGTCAAACATTTGTCAATTAGTCAATATGTGACAAAAGAATTACGAGCTCTCCAACAATTTAGTGTTCTCCCAAATGGTGTAATAAAAATTGTACATTACATAAGTCATACAAGAAAATGGAGACACCCACAACAACATGAAGAAAAGCAAAAACACAACGACAACAAATGGCTGTCCACAAATTTATAGCCGAACAGTGGTAAATGAGTGCTGCCAATAAGTACATATTTAGAAATAATCGAAGCCAAGATCTTGACTGCAGATAAAGTGCGGCAACACGCTGTGGCTAATGGCAGCGGGCAATACTTAGATATGGAGGGAAAATAGTGTAGAGAAAGAAGGAAAGAAAAACTATGAAGAGTAAAAGATGGCATTGAGGAAAAAGGGGATAAGAGTTAGTGGAAGTTAGGGAGGAGTATAAAAATAAAAACGTCCATAAAATATCAGAAACTATTGCTATTTAGGCGATAAAAGCGACGAGGCCGCGTTGATAACAGGTGCTGGGTGCTTGGGAGTCATAATGATGGTGGTTCACGTTGATGGTCGGAGATGGCTCTAAATGTGGCTCGGCAGCAGCGTAAATGTTGGTGGTGACATTTTATTGGTCGCGGCTGGCTTTTCTGCTCAATATTTTATATAAATTTTTCACCTCTTAACCATTTTCACTACCTTTGTGGAAAAAGGTGGCCAATATAAAGCATAAGTGCAGGCGTATATATGCGTACAAATATGTGAATATGTTATGGCTCTTCAAAGCGTTAGCTTTATATGTGTACGCATTTGGGTAATTTTCGGGCCATCTTGTGGTCAATAAAAGTTCGATTTTATTGCCAGGAGAGAAAAAAAAATAAACATCCTTATAGGCGGAATGCTCAGCAATTTGTGTGATAACTACATATTTATATGTTGCAGCAGCATGATGCCTTTGTTTTATATTAAGAGCTAAAATATGTTAACACATGAAAGTATTTTCTACGACTGTAAGTTAATTTTCGTTTTTTTTAGTTAGTGTAACACTGGAAATTCACTGCCACTTATGGTCATTGCTAATGTTGCTTTTAATATGGAAATTTTTATTTTCCATCGAGACATTTATTATGTTCGGCCAGCAGTTTTATGCCTTTTATTGTGGTTAGTTGCATAGTAAGACTACTTTTTTATAGTACCTACATTAAAAATAAATGGTGTGGAAATGTGTGGCAGTAGGCGTATAGGTTGACTAAAAAGTCTACATATTGGATTCTATAAATCCGAGCGAATGGAATTTTTGTAGAAGGAAATTGAAAAATAAGTTAATAATAAAAAAAAAATACTTTTAAAACAAGCTTTCTAATATGAACCCAATCAGACCACCTGCGCCAGCTGCCAGCAAAATTTTTCTGGATTTATTGCTTTTCATGTAAGTAATAAATATTCCAAATCGTACCAAAAATACGGGGTTTTCGAATATCTCGACTCTTGTGCCACCTAGCGAATTAACTCATCCTTCGTATTGCAATGTCATCGGGTCTAAGCTTCAAGTATATAGTGCATCGGGATGTTGGTTTATAATTTATTGCAAGACTTTACCTAAAATATATTTAAATACATACATACATGCCAAGCAAGTTAAATAAAAGCTTCTAAAAATAAATTAAATTGCCGAACTCTTCTTGGAGAATGTATATTTTCGGAAAAATGCTAACTAGTAGTAGTCGCACAACTTTTCAAAACGTTTTTTTAGTAGGTACTATACCTAGTGTACTTACATGAAGTGGTTAGGGTAAGAGATTTTCTATTAATTTATACTGTGAATGTTACCTTACATATCCATCTCATCTGCCTAAACCTCTTTGGTTTCTACTTTCAGGGACGGATCAAGGTGTCATAAGACCCATCCCAGCGGTAAGCCAGAATTCAAAAAGCTCACTCACGAACGGACTACTTCGGATAACTGTCTTCCTCTGGAGCACCTCAGACTTACCTGGAAACAACGGGCGGATAACTTTCTGAATAGGCCGATAACATCCGGTAAGGGAAGACCAAAGTACAGTGGTTCGCACAAAAATGCAATAAAAATAAAATAAAAAGCCTCCAGCTCAAAGAGTGGGTATCCTGTAAGCTGGAATAGTAAGCTCCAAACCAACATCAGGATCAAAGGCTTCTCTAAGGCAACCCAACAAGTCTAATTGCCGATCATCTTCTGGAGAACTAGCTCATCAGGAAGGATCAGAAGGATTTCGTGAAAGTGCAGAGACCGTTCTATGGGTAAAGTCAATAATTGTCGATTTCTGATTCTGTACCCGATCTAATGCTGTTATCGACTCAGATCCAAATCCTTTCGCATTATGTATCTATATATTCTGTGTGGTTCTATTGCTCGTAAGTGGCTTACTTAGTTTTAGGATAGTGGTTCTCTGAAGGAATGGAAAATAAACTATCTATCTAAGGCTGACTTGCTCACTGGAGCTCTTACAGGTACTTGCAAAGGAAGGAATTGTCTACAGAAACAGAAAACTTACAAAATTTGGAGGACTATGTCTTTCTGGCAATTAATCCTTAGGTCTTTGCCTCTGCTCATATAGATTTTTGTCCCATATCGCACAGACCATCCATCCACAAGCAGTGTTGTACTGTGCTGGCTATAGGATCGAGCTTAGAATCTTCTTCCGATATGCCCTTCACACTAAATGATAAGATAAATACACAGACAATTAAAACAAATTCAGCTTGAAACGACTCCACGAAGCTTCAACGCCGGCACTGCATCATCAACTGTATAGTCAGCTACTCCTTTCTCATTGAGGGCCAATGTCTTGATGCTACTCCTTCACATTTCATCTTTCACAATTTACATGCAAACAACGAGTCAAATAATCAATTAAATAACGATGCTGCACAGCATGGCACTAAAGTAATTAATTTAACGCCACAACACCTTTTTGCCTGCTCGATGAGTAAGCGCATGAGTGTGGCAAAAACAGTGCGGAACGTGTAAATGCAACGCAACGCAACGCCCAGCCACGCGGGACCACACAGCGCCACTCAGCTGAAATGTTGCATTGGACGTTTGGTTGTCCAAAATCAATTTAAATATGCCAGAACATATGCAAACTTAAAAAGAAAAATCTAAATGGCAATGAGCCCGAAATAAAACGTCGGAGACTCCCTCATCAACACACGTCACTGGCCTTCATTGCGAAGCGTACTGTAGATCGTCTCCGATGTTTGCTCATTTGGCATGTTTTCACACGACAAACGATCAAAACATTTCAACATTTCGAAATGCCGACTCACCCAGAGCCAGCCAGGAAGGAGTGCAGCCAGCCAGCAAATAAGTCTGTGACCGAGCGTGTGTAACCTGAATGTCTGAATTGCTGTCAACTCTCGACAGATTCCGGACGAAAGTCATTTGTTGTTGAACACGCATAATCCGCAAGTAAATCCGAAACATCAACCGATCCTGTGTCGGTGTGTGTCGCTGTGTGTATGGATGATCATTGCTTAAAAGTGTTGGCGGAAATTGCAAAAGATCACTCAGTGAAGAATGCTGAAGGCAGAACAGAGACAGTGAGGAAGAGGGACAGTGAGAGAGAGATTTGCAAAAATGTTGAAATGAATGTCTTCGCCGGCTAATCCGAAGATTACAAGTCGGTCAAGAAATGTAATTTCACTTGGGTTGCTTGTAATCCGCACGAGGATCACGAGTAAAGGCAACACTGGAATGTTTATAAATATTTTGGGTTTTTGTGTTTGATGAGGGCGTTTGACTTGTAGGAAAAACAAATAAAAAAGAACACTGTTGCGTTGAGTTCGAATAGGATTAAAATGACAGCAGCAGATCAGTGAGTGATATGAGCTCATGGTCGGTTGAGTGCTTGTGCACTGAAGCGGTGTGATGTAGAAAACGGGCAGGGATAGGCGAGATCAGCGCTTATTTTGCGGTCGAGCCGTGCTCTGGACGAGATCGACTTATGCAATAAGCAGATCAGTGAGAGATGAATTTCACTTCAAAATTACTTGTTCCTTCCTCCGCCCTAAGTTCTTTCTTTTTGCATTTTTACAGCTGCTTTGTTGCAGATGTAGTGTGATCTTCAAGCGGCGAAAAATTGATGTTGGCGATCTTTGCTTTTGTTTTTTTTGTGCAACTCGAAATGGACCACCAACACAGTCGCCTGTTGGCCGCCTGGTACTCATTACGCTTATGAAAAATCGGCTTAGCAATGATATTTATCTGCAGCACTTGATCGCCACAGGACATCTCGCTGGATCGTCTTCACTTGTTTACTTACAGTGTACACGTAATTCTATGCCTTTACATAAGTTTGAATACAATTGTGCCTCATTGTCCTGCTAATTGCTTGCCTTTCATACATAATTGTTGTCTGTTTGTTGTCGTTAATTGCGCAGTGTTATGGTATATGCGTCGGTGTGTGGCTTTTGTAGTTGCCGCTATGGAAATTTGAGAACTCTTTGAGGCAACAAAATGATTGTACTGTGTGTAGAGATGTATGACACACCAAGGGAAGCTATAGTTTGTAGTATAGTCGGGACTAATTCCTAGGCAAGCGTTTAAAGTCTTTTAAGTAAAGTTTATAGTATAAAATATAAAGTATATAGTATATAGTAATGGGCAGCAGAGCGTTTATTTGGTTACCACGCCTACGAAAAATGTATCTTCCTCTTATTTGGCGCTACAACCACTAATCGGTTTGTGCCGAGACCAAAATACTTCGAGACCAAAATACTACTTCGATTATCTCTATCTTTTTCGAAACTGCGACAGTTGTTCAACAAAAGAAAAGACAAATCCTTTTTCACTTGGTCCTTCCATCATCCATGCGTGCAAATTGTCCGTCGCCAGGGCCATAGATCTTGCAAAGGATAGTTCTCTCGGAAGCCACCAATGTCCTTCGCTACGTCAAAGTTAGAACGGCCAACAGTGGCTTCCGATTATTATTTTTTCCTCTCTTTTGTATTTTTCTCTTAGATAGAAAATACTGCGCTGAACACGCTGGTGTTGAAGTCGGCGATGTCAATATCATCTGCGTACGCCAGCAGGATCCTGATCTCGCTATATACATATGTATGATGCTGCTGCGATTCAGATGTGCAGCCTAGAATATCATTTGGCCTCAAGCGATCTTTTCCAATTTGGACAGAGCTGAATACAGCTCTGAGCTCTTTTAGGCAGCTTGCCTTAGTGCTATTACTAGTGGCTCTAAAGTCGACGAAAAGGTGGTGTCTGTCGCTTTGCTAGTCTAAGGTCTTTTACGAGATGTTATGCACTGTGGAAATGTGGTCAATGGTCTGAAGCCTCACTAAAAAGGTACAATCAGTTGGCTCAAAAAATATTTAGATTTTTGGCTCAGTACCGTCGATTGAACCTTAAAATAATGTTTAAAAAAGCTTTCTACTGCTATAAATGGTTCAAACAGCGAAATCTCCCTGCTTGAACAGTAACTACAGTGAGGATCCAATCTTCGGGTATGAATTCATCAGAACAATTTAAGCTTAGCAGCAGCAATTTAAGCTGAACCGTGACAATTTTTTTCCTAGCGGCTTTAAGGAGCGCAGTCGGTTTATATCTGCTCGAGGGGTTTGTTTTGTTGTCAAGCCGCGTCATTGCTGTGCTCACCACGTCTTGGTGAATAGGAAGACCTAAGTTTCGAGCCAATACATTGGTCTGGTACCTTCCGGTATCATGACTCAAAAGCGTTGAGTAGTTGTCCCTCCGCACCTGAAATAAACTCTGAACGGTGATCGTCTGATATCCATTTCCATCTTTTCAAAGCTTAGTTGCGGCTGACGGAGTTCGATCTACACATCGAGCCCTAGCCGCCAAACAAATCTCATTTCCGATATAAAGGAAAAGCTATGCACATTAGGGTGTTTTAAAAATACATTTTTTTCTTAAAATGGCTATAAAATTGTTCAAAATAAAATCGGACCCGTACTAAGTACCTCGCTGGGGGGAGTTAGGGTTACGCCGCAATGGGCACTTTTGTAGAGCATTCAATTCCGAAGAGACCCTATTATTGATCAAGGTTATATCTACCATAAAATTTTTCTGAGCTGTAAAATTCTGAAGAAAAAAATCAAAGTTTGAATATATTTAATATAATATATAATATTAATATTAAGGGCTCAAATTTTCAGTCAGTTTTATTAGGTATTTCCACGAAATTTGGGAGTGAAAAAACAGCCCAATATACACAAAGAAAAAAAGGTTTAGAACTGAGTGACTCACCAATTTTGCATGGCTTTCTAAAAATGGTTCGACCTTTTGTGAGGCATACAATAAAGCCGCAGTGAACTACAAAACTGCATAGTTACTCAAAAAAGTTCTAAAAAATCTTATTAAAAATTATAAATTTTCTGAGAATTTATAGAATTTTCCTGAGCTGTGTTAAAAAGCTTAGATATTATATTTTTATGTTTTTGTTAAAGTATGAATTAATTTTTTTTAATAAAAGTGGAAAAAATTTAAAAAACATTCCACATCGACATTGTGGAAAATTCTCTGCTCGTGTAATTTTAAGCTTTAATATTTGTCAAACATTAATTTAGTGAAGTTAATTTATATTACTTTTTTTTTATTCACAAATATTAAATGAGTAAAAAAAGCATTTGTTTTTACTGCAAAATACCTTTTTGGTGCTCGCAAAAGCGCTTTGGCACGTTTTTTGTAGGGAGAAAAATATGTGGGTGGCAACACTGCAATACACATTTTTTCCAATTTCACAGAAGCAATTTAAGTGAAGAAATGATTTTAATTTTTTGAACTTTTATATGGAAATTGACGGAAAATAAAAAATATTTTCCTTTAAATTGCTGGTGAAAGGGCTGCTTAATCCGCCATGAGCTGCAATTTGTAAAAAAATGGGGTTTTTATTCTCTCATTTTCTAAAATTTTAAATTTAAATACAAACTTATGTAGAGAAAAATATGCATCAAACACCGCAGGCTCAATCAAAGCCACAGCTTACAACTTATTTAACGTCGCTAAGTGCCACAATAACCAGTGTATGTAAATATGTCAATCAAAAGTGTAAACTTGATAAAAATCAGACAGGCTGATATAAAAAATTTGCAGCACTTTTCAAATGGAAGCCACCAATTGGCAATAAAAAAAAAGAATCCATTACGCTTGCGTTAGCTTTGATTTCTATTCATTTATTTTATTTTCCACATTTTCTTTATTTTTCTCCACTGAGCATTTGTGGTAATTGGGGTGCAAAGCTGCGTAGCGGCAAAAACAGTAGCAAACCAGGTGAGTTGTGTGGGGAAACTCATTGTCGTTTACTTGGGTAAACAAAAAATAGACACGCGAGTGAGTGGTCCGCGCATGCGCAACACCTACATACATAATTACATATGTATGTATGTATGTGAGTGAACGAATGGCCTAATGAACAGGTGCTGGTGGCGCATTCAGGTGGGCGGGTGTGCCGCACGGTACTCACTCAAATGAATTGCAATGCCTTCTATTGTTTTTTTTTTTTTTTGTTGGCAATGCGAATATCATTACGATCCTCAAGTGGCGCAGTCGCAATGGCAATTCAGGCAGGCAATTGTTGCTGCTACCATTTCCGCTCGTACACAATTGTGTTGCCGCCGTTGTTGTACTCTTACCGCTCCTATTGTTGCCTTTGTTACGGCTGCGGCAATTGCGAGAAAAATCGCTGATTCGTGCGCGTAATTTCATTTGCAATTTTATTTGTCTGCGATGCGATTTTTCCAACATTTTTCTGCAAGTTTCTTATTTCTTTTTTTTTTTTTTTATTTGCAATTTATTTATCTAATTTAATGGGTTTTTATTGTTCCTTTAGTTAGTACGCTAGAGATAGTGGGAAACTTACTTACTTATGTGTTCGTAGTTTCGCTGTTGAAGGGGGAGAAAACCGAAGCGTAGCGAATAAATAAAGTTAGAGGTGATAATTTGTTAACAACTGCGTTGGCAATTGACTTTGCAGAAATGATTGTTGATGCAGTATTGTTGCTGTTGTTAATGCTGTTTGCTATCTACAACAAAGTTGCTCACATTATTATAAACGCAAAATGTGGCATGCAACAGTAGCCACATACATACATACATACATACATACGTGGCGTCAACTCACAGCGTAATGGGAAAAGTTTTAACAGTGGCAGGTATTTTATAATGCGACAAAAATGGTGGCACTAATTTATATGGTAGATATTATTAATGAGTGCATTTAATTAAATTAATTACCCGAAGACTTTTAGAAAATGTAAGGAATTTCTATTAAAAAGGGGGAAATTCACAGCTCACCAATGTTGGTTTAGAGAAAATTTATGTAGCTTAATACATAGTGCATACCTATGTGTGTATGTATAGGTATTAGAATGGTTCACAAAAAAAATCTTTTTAGAAATTCAAAAATGCTACATTAAAATATTTTTAAAACATTTTTTTAGAAGTCGCGCTAGTCTATATTTTATAAGAACTCTGATGTTCTAAATCGTTTTTACTTTCGTGACATGTTAATGTGCAGTTAAAAATTTTGTTTTTAAATGCAATCACCCTGTCTTGCGCAGAAGGAATAGGCCTAGTGCCCGAAAAAATGTTTTCGAAAAAAAATTTATAAATTTAAAACGTTGATACTTACAGGTTTACGCATTATCATGGGTTGAAACTTATTACCAGGAGTTTTTTTTTTTATCACAAACAACAATATTTTGAAGTAGCGTTTATGAATTAAAAAAATGTTAACCACTCTAATGAAACTAATACGTATACATAGCTACATATGTATAAATAAAGTGTATATACATAAAAATGCATTCATATACATATATCTGCGAGCTTCTGATAGAGCAACCTTTTGAGGATTTTACTCAGTTCCCGAAATAAGACTCTATTTTTCATAACAAAATTTAATATGCACATAAGGATGAAACGATACCATGCAGGTATCGATACCTTTACTTGGAAGTAGTATCGTGAGAAAGTATAGACACCCGAAAAATACCGGTTCTAAAGTATCGATACCTACTCGTATCGGTACTTTTGGCTATGAAGGTATTCCGTAAGAACTGGATAACATTTAATTTTTTTTAGAAATAAATAAATCATCCTCGGCGAATCCTAAACTCCGAAAAAAAACTAATAATGTAGGAACTGAAAATAAATAAAACAACATAACATAGCGATACTATATGTTTAATGATGCATAGTATTTGACAGAGATGATACCTTGGAAAAGTTTACAAGAAGTTAATCTCGGTTAAGCTTAGAACCGTGATTTGGGCCCATATTCATGTTTGATGTTGAATTTCGAGGGATTTTTGATCATAGGCAGGTAAATATATTGTAGCTTTATTTATAAGTTGACAAAATTACAGGTGTATCTCTTATAGTAAAAAACTAACGGATTTTATATGGTCAGTTCTTAGAAAGTTTAAATTTCCATACGAAATTTCTGGGCTGGGCTACGTTAAACATTTTAGTTTTTCTAAGAAAACTGTGGTTTTTTTTGTCATCCACGCTTTGGAGCCTACTCTTTTCACCTTTGCTTCTTTTTTGAATAACAGAGCTAGTCTCCACAACCTTTAAGGCCAGTATGCAGCTCTCAAGAAATATTTGAAAAATTTTTTAAGTGTTTTGTTTTTTTCGGCCATGGAAATGGATTTCCTGATAAAAGAACAACAATAATATCTGTTAAAAAGCTGTTCGCATACTGGTTTCAAGGAAAAAAATTAACATTTTCAATATTTGAAAGTCGCTCTAGTTTAAACAGCCATTAAGCATATTAATGCAGAACAAATTCGGAAAGAAAATTCGCCTTTGTATCGGCTTTCGATACGAGTATTTTTTTCGATATCTACTCGAACTGATATGCTTTCGGATGGAAAAAACACAAGTATGTACATTAGGGTGGTCCAAAAATTCATGTGAAAAAGTAATACCCTCAGATATACTCGGTTTACCATTGCCTGCCGGCGGGCGATCACTGTTAAGAACAACTTTTCATAATTTAGATGTTGCTCGGACCAGGGATGGAACCCTTAGGGTCGGATGCTCTCTAACCACTATCAGTAACAGCAGCCGCCATAATCAAGCAAAACTCCTGTAAAAAAAATACGAAATTCTTTAAAATAATCGTGCTAATTTCTATCTTGCGTTTAGGCTCTCCCAGACCACAAAGTTACCAACAGCCATTTCTAATAAAAGCGATCCACCCCTAAATAAAATCCGTACGTAAGAGTGTATGTGGAAGGTCATGAGCACATCAACAGCGCAGTCGGCAGCCATCATTTTTGTTAATTTGTTGCCTGTATTACATTCATACATACATATGTATGTATAGCGATATATATAAAAGAGGGTTGCAATTACGCACCACAAACGGAAAAAAAAGATGTGAGCGCTAAGCTTATCCAACAACTGCAGTTACATATTCGTACATATGGATTTACCCTTATGGTTTCTACACACTCGTACAACTAACTGATTATGTCATTTCCTGCCATTGCTGGGAGTCCCTGCAAGCGTTCAACAATGCGCAAGACAACGCTTACGAACCCTGCCATTTCGCCAACACGGAACAACACAAATTGACAATAAAAGCAAATTTTTACATTATACTCGCACTTATTAGCGTGCACAAATCAATTCTCAAAGGATTTTCATGTATCGTTTCGTTTCGTTAGCGTTGCGGTCTGTCACAAACAACACTGATTTATAGTTGTACAACAAAGCCCGTGGCAAATGCGCATCCTGGGAAGTAAATGCGAGTGCGAGACAGTTGCGATTTAAATGTATCTAAATAATAGCAACAAAAACGCTAATAAATGTTGTGTTGTGTGGCGGGGTTTGTTGTGTAATTACATTCAACAAATCTAACGTAAAACTGAAAATAGTCATTTGCAACTGTCACAAATCCTTTTTTTTTTTTTTTTGCCCACAGATGCCTGCGTTGTGAAGGGAGGATGCTACAGCCGGATGTCATATATGTTTGTGCCCAACGCAGCCCAGCCTTGCCTCGACTGCCACTTGGCATAATAACGTCATAATTCTGCTCCGCCCTGCTGCGTTGTACCTTCGACTATATATGTATATTGAGCATAGAACCGTTGCCTTTGGAAGTTATCAGCAAGGACTCGCTGAAGCACAAAAGGCTATGCCGCAGTGTATCTAAGCAAATAGCGTGTCACATTGAGATAACAGCGTTCAAGTGTTTACTTTTACAAATCCACTATAAATTAACAATTGTCATTATACAGTTATGCGCAGTGCTTATGCAAGTACAATACAATATTCCCTTTATAAACAAAAGTACACAGACATCTCTACATAAATAAAATAAAAGATAAATCCTGCCTGATTGCCTGCCTGTCCTTCGCTATTCTCTCACAGCGACCCTGGATTAAAAACCCTTTGCTTTCGCCTTTACTTGCTTATGTGAGGTCACGTCGTAGTGCATAGCTCTAACCAACTGCCGGCTGACGACTCTTTCACTGCCGGCCTCTCCTCGCTTTGCTTGCGCCATTTATTTGTTCCGTTTTAAATGGAATTTGTTTCAGTTGATTTTCGCAAAACTCGTTTCGTTCATTTCGTTTATCGCCGATAACAGAGTCATAAAAGCGTAAATTTTTATTTTATTCATAAGTAGCGGAGGCAGCAAGCAGCTAGCGTATTTAATCCGTTCGTTTTAAGGCTTTTGCGTTTGTGGTTGTAGCTGCTGGGACTGTAGATATTAGTTGTCAGTTGGCGCTTGGATTTGTTATTATTGGCTGTTGGTTGTTGGCTGCTGGCTGATGATTGCCTCGCTTCTGCGTTGTTGTTCATAAATTGGTCGATTTATGGAAAAAAGGGATTTTGTTGAAGTGGCATGTGGTTGTAATGGTTTTGTTTTTAATAAAGCGTGACCATAGCGTGGGAAACTGAGTTTCATCGTAAGATACGAGATTTTTATTTTTTTTTTTATTTTAAGTAATTTCCATGTCATAAACTACTTAAGTGGATTTCAAAAGATAAGCATTAGGATAAGCATAAACGATTTTTCATCACATTTTAAACAAAATACGGCTCACCATATTCGGTATTAGCAAAGTTCAGTCAAACAAGTTGCTAAACAAAAGTTTATTTTTGAGAGAAACTTTTATTAGTGCTTAGTAAAAAAATAATAATCGACCCCTAACCGCAAACCCTGACGCTCAAATTTTTTGCGGAGTTATTTCTTTCCATTTAAGTAATATACATACATTGTAAATATGAAACAAATCGGACACTAAATATGGATTTTTCTCATATCTAGACTCCTGTGCCACCTATCAGGCAAAATATATTGGGGTGTTATTTCATTTCATGTACATATGTAAGTAATTGTTGTATTTAATGTGACCGAAAAAAGTGCAGAGCAGCTTAAGTTATAGCAGAATAGAATGTCAAAAAACAATAGAAGAAGTTAGAGCAACTCAGATTAGAATTCTCATGACATACTTTTCATGCAGAAATTCTCAAAAAATTTGAACGCTTGACAGTCCAATTCGTCAATTGTAAAGTATTTTTGATGATAAAATTTTTAATACAAAATTCTTGTTGCAATTTTCCTCGTTATTCGGGAATGCATCATTTGAAGGAACAAAGCCGCCTTCCATATGTCTTTCTTCTGCGGCAAAAGTCTGTGACAGCAACTGCGCACAGAACTTCGGATCTTAAAATGTACAATTTAAGCAATTTCCCTAAAAGTTGAAGCCAATTTCGTCTCTTACCGTTCCTTAAGGTATTTGCTATATTCAGCGAACATTCCACGATCACAGTATGTCCATCAAAAAGCTGATGCAGAAAAACGTGCCCTCAGATGCTCGATTTCCACTTAGAGCAGGCTCATAAAACAAAAAGTTGAGTAAGTTGGGGCAAGAAAAAATCCCAATGAAATAAAATTTTGTGAGATATATTAATCTTACGTAACCTAGAACAGCTCATTAAACACAAATCATATATTTTTTTAAATATAGTCTAAATCAGACCATAGATGTAGGTTTGCGAAAAATATGGAACCCCGCGCCACCCTACGTATTAATTCCCCTTTCATATTGCATTGTCATCGGGCTCTGAGCTAAGTTTGAAGATTGAAGTCTCGAGATAATTGGTTAGAAATTGGTTGCAAAACTTGATTGCACACAGGTGAAACTTAATATAAGTCTTTACATAATAAAAAGTAAATAATTTTTCTACCGTAAGGCATATGTAGTTCTTCTTCACTCTTTATACTTTTCCTGTAGATATAAATGTATGTATGTATATCTTCTGCCAAAAAATAACATAATTCAGATATTTAAAAAAAGAGTCTTCAAATTGGGGCTACGTTCGGCAGGTCTGCTTGCGACTATTAAGTAATCTTGCTGGTTATTCTGTGATTATTATAGTATGAATTTTTAATAAGAAGTGCCATGTATATACTTGTTTTTTTTTTTTTTGTCAAGCATTTTCAACAGCTCGGGTTCGTTGGCCACCTTTTGAGATGCGGATTTAAGTGTGAAGAAGATTATCTTATAAGTGGTGTTTGCGTTACACCTCTATGCCACAGCAAATCCACCGTTACTTCCGGAATCCAGTCATCAGAATACGGTTTAGAGACCCATGACTACAAATCGCCATACACGTAAGTGCAGAAAAGCATGACACTCTGTATTGGTTAAATGCGGATACCGCCCCTTACAGGTACTCGTTTAAATCTATAGGGTTTAATAATAGGGCGGCCCTAAATGATCAATGCACTTTGGATAACAATAATATAAATTCAGCATATACATACTTTAGACCACGGCAAAAAAATCCTGCAATGCGATCAGAACCCGACTAAAATTTTAGTATTTGGTACAGTCATTATCCTCCATGAATCACCCCAACGTCCCAATAACACGTAAGAAAATTAGTTCTTCTCTTTTGAAGTCAATGTAATTTTCCAGGATAAATCAAAATATCAGAAGCTGTATATACATACATACATAGATAACACCGCGCGGCAAAAACCAAAAAATTTCAAAACACATACAAAAATCAATGTTTACGAAACTAGCTCCGTTTTTAGTTGTTCTGTCCCTCGTCAAACTGTTTTTTTAAGACTTTGAGAATTCAAAAATATGATTAATTTAAAAAAAATTAAAAAAACCCAAAACGTGTAAAAAAAATTAAAGCAAAAATTCAGTATTACTTAAAACAATTAAAACTTGTTTTGTCATAAAGACGAATAGATATTGTAAAAGCTCTTTTACTCAATACTTATTAGGACTTTGGGGAGTAGCCATGACGCCCGAAAATTAAGTAAGTACAGGTGCGAGAGGAAGATATTTTTCATAGTCAAGTTAAGCTTGGTTTACAAGTCTCAAGTAAAACCATAAGAATTATTTTTCATTATTTCTGTTACTTGCTTTAAATTTCATTAAAAAAATAAATATACGAACATTTTTTCTTGAGAGCTCCAAATTTCTATCAGAAAGTAATTTCTGTTTTTCATTACTTGGGCGTTTTTTTTTTTTCTTGTATGAATTTCTGGTTTTTCTTGAAAGCTGGATATTATGATTAACTAAAGAAACAAGAAAAAATACCTGTTAAATATATTTTTATTTACGTTTTTGGAAATAGTATCTCATATGCGACCCGGTCAAAACTAAAGCAACCAAGCAAATTGTTTGTGATTGTATTCGCAAGATCTCATGCTATTCTTCTTTTTCTGCTGCATAGTTTCAGGAGTTTAAGCTAGCACCTGCTTAACTGATCGCAAGGTATGTTTTGGAGCATTATCATATGAAAAATCGATCGATTTGAACAAACTAATTCACCTGAAAAATCAAAACATAGCTGTAATAATATATTTAATTAACTGAGTCTGCTTCATGTTTAAAAAATAGAAATCCCGTTTTAGGATTAAGTTTTTGATTTTTATCTCGGTCTCGGTTTTGTCTCGGTCGCTAATTAATATTGTTGTTTTCGGGTAGCTAGGCCAAATCCGAATTGCAATCGAGAAGAAGAATTCGAACAAAATTTAGAAAGACTTCCAGTAAGCAAGTCCAGCGACGAGCCCATATATAGATAAATGAGTTATTACTCATGCAACAAATCTTAAAAGGTCAGCGACTGACAGGACGGCATACTCAAATATTTGGCCCAGTTTCACGTATAAGTTAAAACAAAATAGAAAAGAAATAGATAGTTCGTCACTACTCTGGAAACATCAGGTCTCATAAAAAAATCAGATAATTAGGAGGTTTGATGGCCTAAGCTCCTCAGCTCTCGGTATTTTATAGATTAGCCATTAGCATTTAAAAAGCTGAGCGATGAAATGGTTTAGGTTTTTAAGCACCAAATATTGAGCTTCTAGTATTAAACTGTTGCAAGGTAAGACAAATGACAGACACTTTTTGGCTTAATTGCATTGCCACTTGCATTTAATTAGTTCTCATTTTCGCACAACAGCTGGCTTGATAAGGACAATAATTTCAACGCATCAATAACAACCACAAATTTGGCAACAAAAACTAATCAAAAACATAAGTAAAAGTGTAATAAAGCACATTTGTGGTCGCAAATTAGCCAGCGCACAACCAAAACCAAAACTAAAAGACACACAAAAACAGACAGAGGAAGCAAAAAACACGTGCAACATGCCACAAAATTGTAAACGGAAGGGACTAATGTGACTCATGAGAGCAACAACAAAACAAAAGTCAAGGCAAATGACGGAAAAAGCAGTGCAAGACACTAACAAGGATAATAATTAGTTACGTAAAGTGAAGCCAAAACAGGCAAAGAGCTGTGACGATAATGAGAAAAACTAATGCAATAAATAGCAAATCAGTATACTTGTAATGCAGGATTTGCAACCAAAACAACAACAAGAAGTTTTTAGTTTCAAAGAGAAAGGCAAGAACCGGAAAGCCAAAATATATTAATAATAAAAATTGCTGCTGAATGTACACCACCAAATTTTTTTTTTTCATATGTGTACCTACATAACTACTTATTTTATTGTTTGAGTGCTCATATATATACATAAGTATCTACGTATATTTATGTCTGTGTTCACATTAAAACGCGATATTATGGCAACGTGACAAAGTGGCAGATGTTCTATGGACACCAACATGCCAATAATGATCGGACGAGATGTGGTTGCTGGAGTGGCTAGCGGGGTGAGGGAAATCTTTTGAAAGATGGACACCAAAAGTGAATGGCGACAGCCGCAGCAGCAACAGCAGCCGTACAGAGGCACATTAGTGCATGGGCAATAAAAATAAATTACAACAAGGCGAACAAGATAATAAAAAAGGACATGTGGCAAAGGACATGCGTATGTACATAGATACATATTATGCATTTACTATAGATGCAGAGAAGAACACATAAAACACGCTTATATACATGTATAATTAAATGCTTACATATGTACATATGTACATGCACAAAATTATTGCCTGGATCCACGCACATGTTACATTTGAAGATTTCCCTAAGAAAATTAATGAAATAAAAAATAATAACTTGTATAACATAGTACATACGTATGCACATTAGGATGCATCACTCGGGATACAAAAAAAAAAGGTCGGTACTGTTTTCCCATTGAAATTATAAAATTCTTTCTTATATTATAAATGCCAAAGTGAGTTTGTTTGTTTGTCACGATTTCACGCTTTAACTACTCAACCGATTATCATGAAATATTGCACACTTGTGTCATGTGGCCCAACTTAAAATATGTGCTAGCTTTTATCTCGATTAGACAAGGAGGCGTGGCTCCTCCCATACAAACGGAATTTTTCATACGGCATATCTCAGGCAGTATTTGTGATAGAGTACTGGAACTTGGTATGAAGATATATAAATTAAATTCAATGCTCATAAAAAAATGAGGTTTATTAGATAAGGAGGCGTGGCCCCTCCCATGCCAACTGAATTCAAAAAATCAAATCCTAATTGACTTAAGGGAATTGGGTAGTTTAAATATCAAAATGTGGTCGTCACACGAAATAAGTTTAAGGTTGCAGTTTAAAAATACTTTGATGAGGGTTGCCACCTGTTTGAAAAGTGGAATTTAATTAAATTATACACAGGTTCTGTGAAATATTAAAACAAAATAGTGTCAAGAAATATTTTGTTTGAACATCTAGATTATTTTTAGGGGTTTGAAGAGGGTTGCCACCTGTTAAAATATTTAATTCAGGTCAAATTACTTTTGAAATAAAATGAACTGTTACAACATGGTTGTCAGTAAAAATCGTTTTGGGAAGACCTTATTTCTAAATGACACTTAGGGGGGGTTGCCATCTGTTTAAAAATCAAGATGAACTCGAATTAAGGAAACTCGATAATTGAAGTATGCATCACAGTATGGGTGTCTGAAAAAAGAGGTTTAAGAAGGTTCTAGTAAAAAAAGTATTTTGAAGGGGGTTGCCACCTGTTTGAAAAGTGGAATTTTATTTAATTATACACTGGTTTTACGAAATATTGGAACGAAATAGTGCCAAGAAATCTTTCCTTTGAATATATGGAATATTTATAAGAGGTTAAAAAGAGTTGCCACCTGTTAAAATATTAAATTAAAATTATTTATTACAATAAATTAACTATTACAGAGAAAGATTTATTACGAANGCAAAACTGCAAAGTCAGTGCCATTTGTGGCCAGCAGCCGGGAGCCAGCATTCAGCAGCCTGCTCCTATTATGCTTATTATCCTTATTATGCCTTTATTGCGGAAGTTTTTTTTTGTTGTGCCAATTGTTCTTCTTTTACATAAATAAATTTACTTGAACATTACTTGTTTTTTTTCCCCTCCTTTTCAGTATTTCACCGCATTTGTAACCGCATCTAATGCCTTTTTTGCAATTCATCTGGGCATGGCATTGTGCACAGCTAAGAAGGCATGTTGCATGTGTGCACAGTTGCAATCTGTTTTGTGGCATGCAACTGCGTTTGGCTTTATTGTCTTGTTATCCTTTTGACTTCTGTGTGGTTACAAAGATAGTAACAAAAAAAACACAACAATGAATTAAAGTAAAAGGCACAATCAAAATTGACGTTTTTGTGTTTGACATGCCAAATTATTCAAGGCATTTTGTATGGATTCTTTTTGCAATAGTTGCCTTGTAGCAGATAATACCTATTGGATTTTTTTTTTTTTTTTTAATACATAAATATTTCGAGGACACAGCAGGACACGCGCGTTTTAAGTAAACAAATAAGGGGGGCTGACTTAAAGAAATTATTTTGCTTATCGTTTACATAAACATACATACGTTCTACGGCTATATTGGTGTATTTCAGAAAAAAAGTTACCAAACACTTCCAGCCGCATGTGTTAGCAAGCAGACTTTTATTCATAATCTATGCATAAGAACCTAGTGATTGGAGGCTGCTTTGTAAAAAAAGTAAGTTGATATTCTTTGTACCAGAAACTAATGGGGCGAATCGGAGACTTGTTTAGAGATAGGGCGGAAATATGTTCACTACTATTGGTTCTGAGCAGGGTCGAAAATTTTCAGCTTTTGCTTGGAATTGCTTATTTTGCTTATTAAAGGTTTCCTTGTGACTGCTTAACTGAGCGGACATAAAGAATAATAATTTCTTGGCGGTCTGATCCGTAAATAGAATAAGCCCTAGAAAGTAAAAATCCATGAAAGGAATACTTGCAGATAGATAACCACAACGATTGGCTCCTATTTAAGTTTTGGTCTGCTGTTGGATTCCAACTTCATAATGGCAATACTAGGGCCGGCATATTTGGACCTGGTTTCCAGAAAAGTTTAACCCAGAAGCATATATATATCCAACTATATTGCAAACGGAGATCTTTAGCCTTTGGCGAGTATCAAGCAACGAGGTATTTTATGACAAAGGCGGAAACTCTCGAAAAACGTGGAACTCAACTGAGCCTACAGGCGCTTTCTGTAGACTCTGAAAAGGATTACCGACCGTTGAGGGAAATACATGCAAGCAAATAACTACCATCATTACGCCAACTTGCACATGTCGTATGTTTGAATTAATTTCATTATTTAGATTCTCCGATTGACCGAGTTTTTAGCATCTAATAAAAAGAAAAAGTTTAGTGTGGTAATGCTGCAATGGCTTTTTGAAGTACATATTAACCCTTTCAGGCCCAAGGGAAACATATTTTCCAAGAAGTGATTCTACTCCCAATTTTAGTAGTCTTATATTTCTTAATAAATATTAGAATGTGTCTCATATTCATTTAGCTATTTTCATCAAGCAATTTTTGGAACAAATTTTTTTATAAAAATTTTAAAAATTTATCAAACTAAAAATTTCATTAGAAAATATGAAAGTTATAGAAAACTTTGCTTTTTTGAGAATTTGTTGAGAACAATAATTTTTAAGAAAAAACATAATTTAGGAAATAACAGTTAAAAAGACATCTTTACCCAAATTAGAAAAAAATTATCAGATATTAGGGCATGTGCTGCAAATCGTACGATTTGAAATCGGTGCGATTTACAAAATTTATTTTGGAGAATTTTTAACAAAACGGAAAAAATTTTTCTCTAAATCGAAGAATAAATATGACTTCCTTTGTGTTTCTATTAGTTTTTATTTGAAACATTTATTGCTTGCATTAATTATATTAAAAAATATTTTCCGAATCGCATCGGTTTCAAATCGTACGATTTGCAGCACATGCCCGATTAAAACTAAATATTTTGTGAAGAAAAAAAAATTGCAGTGTAAGTTATATATTTCAGTATTATTTTTTTTAATTATTTCTGGTTAAAAATAATTTTTACTAGCATAATAAAACCATTTTGTGGCAAAAAAATTAGAGAAAAACTATTTTCATGAAAAAGAAGAATTCAGAAAAAACCGTTTTTAAGAATTTTTCAGGAAAAATAATTTTTACGAAAAAACGTGGTTTAGGAAAAACTCTGCTTACCCAAATGAGAAAAAATTTACCGGAATTAAAAACAAATATTTTGTGGAGAAAAAATTGTTTGCAGTTAAATTATATGCATACATGTTTCGGAAAAAAAGACTTTTGGGAACAACAATTAAAAACAAAAAAAAACGTTGTGTACAAATTTCGGGGTAATACGTACTTTTTTAGGAATAAAATTATTTCTGGTGAAAAATCAATTTAGGAAAAATATAATTTCTACCAGAATTACCATTTATTCTTATACATAAAAAAATTATTCATTAGGAAAAAAATATATTAAAAAAATTAGAAATAATATAAATAAGTTATGTATTTAAAAAAATATTTAGGAATAAAAATTAAAAAAAAAATCCTTTAGTTTAAAAATTTTAGGGTAATAAGAGGTTATTTAGAAAATAAATTGCATCTGGGATCACTTTAAATCAATTTAAAATTTTTACAAAAAATAACGTCCCCCAGAATTATAAAACCATTAACCCTTATGGATGAAAAAATTATGTTTGGGGAAAAACGATGTATGAGAAAATATTGTATAGAAAAAAACTACTTAAAAAAGCTCTACGAAAAATTGTATGAACATTTTTGGGATACAATTCTTTTCTACATTCATTTTTATAAGGATCTATTTATTTAGCTTTTGATTAAGCATATTTTAAAAATGAAATCATAATTTTCTAATTATATGCATATTGCCCTAACAGGGCTGATATGACGTTCTAAAAAATTGTTGCTTGAATAAAATGTACATATGTAGTTTCTTAAGTGATAGGTGTTTCTTTAAAACTTTACGAAAAATTATAGCAAAAAACTCACCATTACCATTTCACTGCTGATCCGTCAAATACTTGCAATCGTCCTGAAATCCTCTTAAAGTAAGCTGCTCAACCAGGATATTTGTTGCAAACTTTTTTCGCGACCCAGTCTAATGTACTCTTAAAAATATGCAATATTTGTCGAAATCTGAGAAACCCAGTCTTCTACAAGATTCAAGGTATGTGATCCTCTTTTTGTTTGATACGTTTTCCATCATCGGTTTATTCTAATAACACTGACTACTCATTTTACACAAAACAGTGCATAATTTTGCTTACCATAATAAAATATAAATCAAAATCAAAAATTAATCCATTTACACCTACGCAAGTAGATGTCCAAAACGTAACCGATTTTCAGTATCAGTCGTTTGTTATTGCTATTGATTTTACTACACCAAACATATAAAGCAATTTGACTAAGAGTACTTGCAACCTCAAGAGTCCCTCCATGCCATTCGTTCTCTTAAAATGGTGGCCTTTGCCGCTTTGCCGGGCTAAAATACTTAAGCCACCTTCGAAGCAGCACAATGATGGTTACCAACGAAATGAAATCATCAAAAAGCGCCTAAGGGCTCTGTTTGAGGTGGAGCGCACAGACCAAACGAATCAACAAACAGCGAACGTACAGCGATGAGGCTGTTGCGCTTTTGTGCGTGTCCTGTACCTAAAGATGTTGCAGAAATTGCGCTGCTTGTACCTTGTTTTGAAAAAAAAACAAAAATCAAAAATCAAAAAAACAACGACAAGAATTTATGTGTCCGACTCAATTTCAAAATAATTGCACAACCAGAGGCGTTGCAACAAACGATGGCTGGCAGCAGAAACGGCAGTTAAAGAAAGGTGTAGACTTAGGGGGTGACGCTGGCAACGCAGAGAGAGGTGGGTTTCATCTGCAACTTGTTGTTGTGCTTGTAGCATACAATTCCTGAACAACAAAAACACCAGACAAAAAAAAAACATTTAATGCTGCAACATACAGATATACATATGTACATACATAGGTATTAAAATTGCACAAGCACACAAGTTGCAACCAATTTGATGGAGTGGTTAATGAGGATTGCTCCATTAGCGTTGGGGCATGTAGGCCGCGTGACAGGACGCACATACATATACCTATATATGTATATGCATATGCCTGGACGTATGCGCGCCGCCATCATTGCTATTAAAAATATTTTTTTTTTTAACTCAACGGCCGAAGCTGCTCCAACCTAGCAAACGGTTTTCGTATTTTTCCATTTTGACTCTTTTTATAAGCTTTTTTCTTCTGCGCATGCGTACCTCGTTGCGCAGCCAAATTGCTGCTGGCCAGCGTCACTTGCTGAACGCACGTCAAAATGGATAAACCTAACAAATGCAGAGAAATTTTTAATTTTGGCCTGTATGAGCTGTACTACTTCTTCTGACTGACAGAGTGATCAGCCACGGTAGGATAGTAAAAGTGGATGCGTGTCCATTGTAGACAGACACATACACATGTACATGCATTTAGTATTTGCAGCGCGACGGCACGGCAAGCAAATGAGCATCGCTGCAGGTTGGCATCCCGTAGCTTGTATAATTATTGTATGCATCTCATTTGTTGTTGGTTGCATGCAACTTTTCCGCGGTGTGCATGTCGAAAGGTGTCTATTACTTGGTGTGAGTGATGGCCAATCTGCCACTCGTATAAATTTGTACATCTTTCACAGAGGATACTTCTTTGGGATGGTATCTGAGTGTTACATCAACCATTGCTGGTGGCGATCATCTGTAAAATCTGATTATATTTTTAGTAACTACAAATACATGCATATTCATAGCTGCTTTTGCCTTCGGCACATAAACTCAAAGCTAGCAAAGATCCATCACTCCAAAGCCAGATTAGCGGCTCAGTTTGAGAAGTATTTGCAGACGAGCTTCCGTTTCAGAACTTTTATGCCGTCAATCCGGATAAGTAATTGGCAAAAGCTTAGGTTTCGAAAATTATTTGTAAATATTCGTACTCTGGGAAAGTATTTATCTTATTTCCCATACTATGAGCCTAATAGACATCACTGATGTATCTGATATCTGTGTTCTAAACAAATTTAAGAAGAGAAGGCAAGCGGCGATACGCCCGTCATCCTCCAGATATAATTAGCGGTCTGCCTAAGAATTAAATTTTTCTTAAACTTGTAAAAGTTGAGGCCACAATATGGTTCCGGTCCTTTTCAGTTTAGATGTCGAAGGTCCGGTGTCTAACGCATATTCATCCGACCAACACGAGATGCAGACAGCAAATGTTTCGGGCTAAAACAAGGCTCTTCATGCTGATGATATACCCGCTGAGTTGCTTACAGTCGGGTGCGAATTTGGGAAGACGGAAGATTCTGCCTTTTGCGCCACTCATCACGGGATAAGCCTCTTTAACATTGCGCTACAAAATGTTTTCGACGAGACTGTTTGATGCAATTTATGGATCAACTGATTGAGGAAGTTTATTGATCAACCTAATGGGCCTAATTAA
>NW_016160738.1:43600-60047 GCF_001687245.7 Rhagoletis zephyria | reverse complement strand
CCTTTGTGGGCGTGGCTGCTGCCTGAATTTCGAAAAAAGGCAATTTTTTAAACTACCACTGAGGCCGCACTACTCAGTCCATGTCACTGATGTGGATATCAGTAGAAGGGTCTTCAAACAAGCTATCTAACGCTATCTTTTGTAATTATAAACTATAAATATGTCATAACGTTACCGTCTGAAAACTAAAAATCGGGCTGCTGAAAATATACATTTCGGGAATTTTCTCAAAAACTGGTCAGTCGATTTTATTCTAAGTTTCCACAAATCTAGCCCAAAGCCTTAGCTCTCATCTTGTTGTGGAGATAATGCGATTCAAGTTGAAAAAAAAGTCGCTCTAAGAGGCTCAAATGGTTAAAAATTAACATATCCGTCTAATTTGGTTACTTTAAGGTATAAAAATACATACCAAGTTCCCCGAAAAAAAATTCCCATTCCCCGATTGTCACTTAAACCGAAATTCCCTGCAAATCGGGGAATTTCCCGCGAGGTGACATTTTGAAGGAAGCAGCTGTGCTAATCACTTCGTACATGTCTTGGAAACCACAATTTGTGTGCATTTTAGAGTTTTTTTCAGTCACATGCCGAAATTGTAACATATTTCCCCATTTTAATTGTAGGTATGTACACAGTATTTAACTATGCTACATGGGTTTATCACCCGCACTTAACCTACCTGGGAAGACGCGTACAATATTACCTACAGTTGTACGGTTGTACATAAATGAGAGGAGAGATGTCTCGGAAGACATCCTGAGCTCAGAGGAGGACGTGCTCCTGGCTTCCAGTCAGGACTCTGCACGTTCTTCGATAACACTACCGGTGAGCGCTAAGCCTAGCGATCCCGACAATATACCATCTTCCTCAAAGGCAGCGTTGAGGGTTCCAGGGAGCACTCCAAAGCAAGAAAGGAGGAAAATCAAGTCCTCGGGGGTGGCGCTCAAGTCGAGGTTCAACAGGGCTGTCTTCATTCTTGACAAGATTGCCAAAAATGCAGCGGCCGGTACTGTACACCCCAAGGATGAAGAAGACAGTCGCAGGTGTAATGAGGTGGTGGAGGAGTACAGGAGGTACCTTACTTCCAAACCAACCAGGAAGCCTGTGGCAGTTAAACGAAGTAGACCTAAGGAGGAGTCTACAACAGAACCAGCTGAAAAAAGGGCGGATACAAAAAGCACGCCCCAGCAAGAAGAGACGTTGGCGAAACGACGGTACTGTGAGGGGGCCAGGGATCACCTTCAGGTCGCGCTTGTCGACGAAGCCACAGGCAGCGGTAAGCCCGTTCAGGAGAGGTGGGTCGAGATCGAGTCAAAACTCTCTAAACGGGTGGGCGACTACCTGTTTGAAAATCCGAACAACCCTATTCTAGGATTTGACTCCAGTGAGTCCCTGAGGGGTTGCCGGATTTTCTAATGTAGAGATGAGTTCTCTAGTGAATTCCTCGGCAAGTGCGTAGCCGAGCTCGGCAACGCGTGGGAAGGTTTGAAGCTCAAATTAATCCCTGCCGAGGAGGTACCTAGGAAATCCAGGGCCCGCATTTGGCTGCCGAAGATGGATATGGACAGCGACAAGTTTATCCGCTTCCTGCAACGGCAAAATCCAGAAATACCCATGAGTGACTGGGTAGTCATTCGTGCAGAAAAACCTCTAGAGGGCGCGCAGAGTTCTTCGTACCTTCTGAGGCTTAACGAAGAAAGTATTGAGCCTTTGAAAAAAATGGACAACAAACTGCTCTTTGGGATGAGAACAGCGAAACTAAAAATATTCCGCTCCAATGAGCCGATTCCAGAGGCTGATATCGAGGATGCCAACCAGATGTTGGGCGATATGAACCTCAAGGTTACCGCGACTGAAGAGGTCGCTGAAGGTGCCAACCAGGTGCTGACAGGCACAGAGCCAGTTAATAATGCCGAGAAAGTCGATGAAGGTGGTCCAGGCAAATCTTAGGCACTCTAAGGCTGCCTCGGACAAGCTCCTGGTCTTCCTAAGGGAGAAAGAGATCGACGTCTCGTTAATACAGGATCCTTGGGTAAGGCACCTAGAGGTTAAGGGACTCACCGACGCCAGCTATAACCTCTTCTACACTAGTATATCAGGTAAACCCCGCGCGTGCGTATTGGTTAAAAAAAAGTATTAAAGCTTTCTTATGTTCCAATTTCAGCTCACCGGATACTACAGTCGTCAACTTGGAGTTGATGAATAAACAAAGCTGTCTTATATCATCCATATACATGGCGCACGACAGGCCGTGTCCGCCACTGGAAGTCGTCACTTTACAAAGGCTAGCAGGAGCTAGTCCAGTGTTACTCGGCTGCGATGCCAATTCACGACATACATTATGGGGCAGCTCGGAAACCAACGAAAAAATCGCTATTTCAATTTATTATTTAGGATTTGTAATAGAGGTATTACTCCCACCTTCATATTTCCTAGCACCCCTGATTTTTGCGGTTGGGAAGAGGTCCTAGACCTATCTCTGCTGACCAAGGGGAGCCTAAAGTCAATAAATGGAGAATATCCGACGAAGAGACCCTCTCGGACCACCGTCGAATACTCTTTGAGCTAAATATTGCGGCGGATATGCCTACTCTCTTCAGAAATGCTCGGAAAACAGATTGGGACTTATTTCAAAAGGTTATTGGGAAAGACTTGAAGAAACTACCAGTTGAAGACATTCCTACAAGGGCGAGCTGGACGCCAGAGCGGACAGCCTGAATAAGGCCTTTGGAAAGGCCCTTAAGAAGGCTTGTCCGCTGAGGTATGGCAAGAAAGCGCGCACACCTTGGTGGAATGAGAACCTTACAGCGCTACGGAAGCAAGTACAAAAATCCTTCAACGAATGCTACAGGATTAAGGTATGGGCCATATACAGAGAGATCCTAAAGAAATACGAAAATGCCATACGGGACGCCAAGGAGGCGTCCTGGAGGTAATTTTGCGAATCCATCGAGGATACCAAGGAATCTGCGAGATTAAGCAAAATCTTTGCCAAAGGGCACTCGCAGCCAACATATATAAAAAATCAGATGGTTCATGGACCGAGTCGACTGAGGAGTCGCTGGATATCCTTCTGAATACACATTTTCCAGGGTGAAAAATCGATGCAGTGGAAACCAATACCCCAGACCATATACGAACCCTCTCCGAGGACCTCTTAGAGGAGCTACTAGAGAGGGAAAAGATAAAACTTTCTATCTTCAGTTTCTCACCCTATTAATCACCGGGTATGGACGGAGTCATGCTTCAGAAAGCTTCTGAGATGGTCATTCCAGCCCTAGAAACAATTTTTAGAGGGTGCCTAATACTGAACCACGTTTCATTAAGCTAGAGGAAGATAAAGGTAATTTTTATACCTAAAGTGGGCAAACGGGGCCATGACAATGCTAAAGATTTCCGACCAATAAGCCTAATGTCCTTCCTGCTCAAGGCGTTTGAGAGGCTGTTGGATCTGTATGTTACACACGAATCAAAACATCCTGGAACAAAACCTTCTTAGTTTTTTTTGTAGTTTCATTCCTGAAAGTTCGAAAAAAAAATAAATGAAGGTAAGTACATACGCCACATACATACCAAAGCATCTCGTAGTGGTGACACGAACCAAAATACATTTACCTCTATATCTTTCCAACTAGTAGCCGGTAGTGGCCTATAGAATAACACTAAATATATTGGGTGTACCCATATGCCCCCTTAAACCGGGAAAAGCAAAAAACGTGTTTTGTTTCGCAACACATTAACCTGATTTTTAAGAATCCGCTTAATCGTTTTATGAAGCTTGAATATATTTTCTGGACACACTATAAAAGACCTTTCCAACGATATCTCAAACATGTCGAATGGACGTCTGGATAAAAACTTCCAAATCTCGTGTATATATAACAAATAAAACACCTCTTTAAGTGCTGGCCCAATGCAGGCTTGCTTTGCTTGCTTCGCTGCGAGAAGTGTCAAAAATTATTTGGAATATACTAAAACGTATAAAGGCTGGCCAAATGGCAGCTTTTCCTAACTTGCTTTAAGCGCCTCAAAGTTTGAATTAGACAAATGTTTTATTTGAAAGCGTTTTGTAGGCTTTTGACAAAGAGGTATGTTCCTTTCAAAATACATAAATTCAAACAAAAATTTGCTTACTTAATTTAAAAAAGTCACAGAAAATGCAGGTAATTCGAAATGAAATAAAAATGATTCATTGTTTCCATATTTATATTTAACATATCGTTGTCTTATAGTAAAAAGTTGCAAAGCCCACTTTTACAAATTTTACACGAGGGGAAAAAAACTTCTTCTTCAAGTAAATCGCTTTTTTAAGTTATGGTTTTTTTGTATGTATCATTATTATCATTTCTTTAAAATACAAACATTATTTCGCATTAATTTAAAAATAAATCTGAAACTTTTTCATACATTTTTTAAAGTTTTCTAGGAAATAATTATTAACGTTAAGGGAACAGACATTGACTTTTCCACCAGACAGCTGGTTACTTTGACAGCGTTCCAAGCCACCATTCGGCCAAGCAAGTTTTCAAAGTAAATCAAAGCAAATTGAAGTCAACAAGGCGCGCAAAGCAAGCCTGCATTGGGCCAGCGCCTTTTGAGGTAAAATTTTCAAGGGACGAAAGCTGAACTAGAAACACAAAATATATGATATCAAATTCGTGACAAAAATTATACGCATTTTTTAACTGACTTGGAAACGTACGGAAAATCTTTTATTCATACGAATCGTTGCAAAAGTTCTCTTTTTTATTTTGCGTTCCTAGCAGGAGACGGAATTTCGCAACGTTCCGAATAAAAAAATGATTTTCCGTACGTTTCCAAGTCAGTCAAAAAATGCGTATAATTTTCGTCACGAAATTGATATCATAAATTTTGTGTTTCTAGTTCAGCTTTCGTCACTCGAAAATTTTACCTGAAAGAGGTGTTTTATTTGATATCAATTGTTTTGGGGTAGCAAATTTAAAATTGATGAAAATACAAACAATAATCTAAACATTTTATTTAGATCAAATAAATTGTTAAAAATGTTATCTAAATCTAAATTATGTATTCAGATCGATGTGTTCATTGAAACATAATTTATCGAATACGGAAGAAAGCGAAAAAGAATGATGCATATCTTTGTATTCGAAAAAATTAAAAAAAAATTATGAAAAATGATAAAAACTTATCAACTTGGTACTAACTTTGAATAAAATAAACAACTGTATTCGTCTGATTGCCTCGTAGTTTAATTTTTGTTAAGATTTCTACCGGGTGTGTGGCGCACACATGTGCTTTTTAAAGAAGTTTTACTTCTATCACGTGTACGGTGTTGCACTCGTGCTATTAAACTAATGCTTTTTCCTCAAGTAGTTTTGCTCAGTGGCAATTTATACAGATGTATGTAAGTAGTAGCGGCACATTGGGTGAACGAAATACATTCATACATACATATTTATGTGCAACTGTAGGTAATATCAAATAAAACACCTCCTTGAGGTAAAATTTTCGAGTGACGAAAGACGATGTCGATTGGACGTCTGGATAAAAACTTCCAAATCTCGTGTATATATAAGCGAGTCATTTCAGCATGCTACTGTGGCTGCTTTCGTCATTCGCGCGCACTGCCGTCCGCTGTGATAGTACACGTCTTCCCAGGTAGGTTAAGTGCGGGTGATAAGCCCATGTAGCATAGTGACATACTGTGTACATACCAGGGTTGTTGCGAATATTCGCATTCGCATTCGCAACCGCGGAGCTTCCGCATTAATTTTAAGATTCGCGTTCGCAATAATCAATGCACATCTTTTGCGAATGCGAATATTGAAGGAACCGAAAATAACAGTTTTTTACCAGCTAAACTTGGCCAAATATTTTTTATTCCCAATTAAAAGTCTTTTCCGGACAATAAACAAACCGCTTATCCAAATTAAACAAGTTTGGTACCAAACGAAGGAAATGTCTAAACCCACTGAAAAATATTTCAATAAAAAATGTAAATTAATTACCATAGAACAAACCTTGGGTCTGGTATATGAATTTCTTTAGTATTAAATGATAAAACCTCCAAGCCACGATCAAAAACCATTTCCATATGACTAATCTATTAAGGAGTTTAGCAAATAGCACTGATTCCTGATCTTAGCTGAGCACCTTTCTGATATCGCACAGAATCTTCTGTAGTGCCCATTTCCAGTCAGCAACCAAAAAGTAGAAAACAAATAAAATAAAATAAACTTTTTAATATATCGCGCTTTTATAAATGGACTAAAAATTAGAAAATGACATATCTCAGTCCCATAGAATTTGTTTTGATAAATTTTGATTTTGAGATTTTAGCAAAAGTCATTATAAACAATTTATGAGATTGAAAATGAAAAGCGTGGGGCGCATGTAATACAACTGAATTGATATGTATGTGGATATATGAATAACGACCGCTTAAAATCGATCTCAAATTTGTACTTTCTCTGCAGAAATTTTAGGTCTATGTTATGTAGTTTGACTATTGTCAATTAAATCTAATGCTTTGTATTGCGTGCGCTCCACGTGTTTCGTTTTCAATTTCATAAATGGTTTATAATGGGCGCGTTTCTAAGACGTAGCTGTTGTTAAACTGTTCAGTGTTTGTTTTAGAAACGCACAGTTGAGTAGTTTCCACCATAAAATTAAATTAATTTAATCAACTCAACAATTTAAGTCAAAAATTATTTTTCCCTTCCGTCAGTTTTCATAGTAAATTCAAAAAAAAAATATGAAGCTGGGTATAAATAATAGGTCTGTTCCACAAGCCACTTGTAGAAAAACTCGAGCAAAGTTCAAACTGTGGGCGTATATCGAAGAAACTCTAAAATTTACTTGTGGAACGCATATGTGTAACTCGAAGTGACCTCGAGTAGCTTGTGGAACAAACCTAATATAAAATACAGGTGTATATTTAAAATAAATGGAAAATTCGTGAACTTATAAGCATACATATGTAAGTATATACTAACGTATCTGTGTTTGTACGGGAGGCTGGCTTTTGTATAGTGTACCATTGGCAGCTGACGATTCCGAATATCGCACTGACACCGTGCCCTTGATGACTCTTGGAAGATAAACGTAAACAAATAAAATAAATAAAACACTTTTTAATATACAACGCTTTTATAAATGGACTAAAAAGTAGAAAATAATATTTCTCAGTCCCACAGAATTTGTTTTGATAACTTTTGATTTTGAAATTTTAGCAAGTCATTATAAACAGTTAATGACATTGAAAACGAAAAACGTGGAGCGCATGCAGTACAAAGCATTGGATTTCATTGACAATAGTCAAACTACATAACATTATACAGCCATGGGTGTAGCCAGAACGAAATTTAGGGGGTGGGCCCATACAAAAAAAAATCAAAAGCAATAACTTACTTACTAAAAATTTTATATTATAGCTTAAAATTATTATAACCAATAGAGGTAAATATGTTGTAACTAACTGTTGTAACTGTATAAAACTATTCATCGATTTAAATTGTTAACTTTTTACTGAGCATGTTTATTTTACGCGGAGGAAGCATCGAAAGCCTAACCCCGATAACACTGTGTGACTGATAAGGTTATAGATCTATTCTCTTCTTATTCTTATTTGGCGCTGTAACCGCCAAAGCGATTTTGGCCAACTGACGCCAATTGGAAATGCCAAGTGAAGCCAGAATACTTTCAGAGCTGGGGCGTCGGTGTCCATTCGAACGACATGGTCAAGCCAGTTGAGCCGCTGTATTTTAATTCGCCATATACGAGCACGGGCATGATGAGTGACTTATAGTGTGGTTTTCGTACGTCGAGAGAGGACTTTACTCCTGAATTGCCTACTCAGGCCAAAGCAGTACTTGTTGGCAAGAGCGCTTCTGCGTTGGATTTCCATGCTGACATTATTATCGGAGTTAATGCTGGTTCCCAAGTAAACGAAATTCTCTACTTTCTCGAAATTATAACTGTCAAAAGTGACGTGGGTGCCAAGGCGCGAATGTGCTGATTGTTTGTTTGATGACAGGGATACTTCGTCTTGTCCTCGTTTACCACCAGACCCATTCGCTTTGCTTCCTTGTCCAACTTGGAAAAGCCAGGACAGGCTTCGCGGTTTTTCTTACCGATGATGTCAGTGTCATCGGCATAAGCCAGCAATTGTACGCTCTTGTAGTAAATGGTTCCTGAGCGGTTCAGTTCTGCAGATCTTTTTATCTGCTCCAACATCAGATTAAAGAAGTCACATGAAAGATAGTCGCCCTGTCTGAAACGCCGTCTGGTGGCGAACGGCAACAGAGCAGAGCTGGTGGTATTGCTCAAGGTCATTTTTCACAGCCGTATGAGTTTTGATGGGATATAGGAAACTCCTTTTAGTGCTGTCGAAAGCGGCTTTAAAGTCGACATATAGGTGGTGAGTGCCGATCCTTTTCTTGCGCGTCTTTTCCAAGATTTGGCGTATTGTGAATACCTGGTGTATGGTAGACAATACATTCGATAAGACCTTGCAACCTATGCTTAGAAGGCTGATCCCGTGGTAGTTGGCACGCATGGCGGGGTCCCCTTTCTTGTGGATTGGGCAGAGCGCATTTGAATTCCAGTCGTCGGGCATGCACCTTATTACCTCCTTGCTATCGTAATTAAATAGCTCAGCTGACAGGCCGTCAGCTCAAGCAGCTTTGGCACTTTTCGTCATAGTCAGGCGCTGGGATATCGACTCCATCGTCATCGACTGGGACCTCGTGTTCGTCTTCTCCACTTCTTTCAGTGCTTCTGCCATTAAAAAGGGTCGAAAAGTTTTCCCTCCATAGTCTGAGTACGTTCTGGACATCGGTCACTCGGTCGCCATGGTTGTTCCTACAAGAGTCTTGAAACCTTCCGTAAGTTGCTCAACTCTCTACTAAAAATTTCGGGTGTTTTTTCTGTCGGCCAGAATTTCAAGCATTTTTTCACACTCATCATCGTACCAGTAATGAGCGGGAAATGTGGTTCCACTGATCGCGCAAGTCGGTTTGTTGAAGAGTGCTCTCTCACAGCAGTTGTGAGCAGATTTTCGACGTTGAACTTACCTTGCATTGTTGGGGCCCTTTTTTTGCTGCTCCGAAGTTGGGTCGTATATTGGATGCATCAATATAGTAGTGCGAGTCGATGTTTCATCTGTTACATCTAAAACATGGAAGAATGCCTTCCGTCTATCACAACATGCTCGATTTGGTTTCCGGTTTTTCGATGTGGAGACATCCATGTAGCTTGATGGATCTTTTTATGCTAGAACCCAGTAATACATACTGCCANGGCACATATGAATGAGATGTTGAAGAATCTCGCTTTGATGCGGATTGTGGCTAGACTTTCGTCCACTAGAGTGAACGCCGGTCTCTCTCCCACCACAAATCCAACACCGAATTGCACTCCTTTACGTGGCAACTGTAGTAGACGTCGCAAGGCTCCACGCTTACCTTCCTCGCCCCATCCATCGCATTTCGTGGATGGCGGTGATGTCAGCCATTATTTTTCCCTAGGACATCAACCAGCCGGGCAGAGGCACCATCCCGATTAAGGGTTCGGATATTCCAAGTGCATACCCTAAAATCATAGTCCTTCCTATGTTTGCCGTGATCGTTATCAAAAGAAGGGGTATCATCCGAGGCATGTGTTAGTTTTCATTGGGCAAGGTTTTAACGTGGCGGGACCCAAACCCAGCGCACGCGGGCCACTCCCAGTTGAATAGCAGTCAAAAGCTTTGCAGTACTGGGAAATGTACAAAACATAGTGGTCAAAAGCGAATATCTCAACTAAACCCTGATGTATTTTTTAAATTCATAGCTCTACATACCTGTCTGTTAAACCAAATAGCCGGATCAGACGTTATTCAAAATAAAAAATGTAAAAAATAAACTTTTTTCCGCATACTCTGTAAGATTCTTCCGCAATTTTGTAAGGTAAACTAACAATTTATAATCATTGCTTTGCAGCGAATTATCTTATCTTAAATTATACACATAGGTATGTATAAATATGAGGACGTATTGAACATTTTGAGTATGCAGATTTTTTATGATGGTATATTCATTTATGCTAAATATAATACTTGATTTTGTTTTGTCACACTTAAGAAGTAAACGTCTTGGCTGTTCACCCAACCGGTCTATATTTTTATCCATAATCTCAGATTGTACGCTTAGAAAAGACACAAACATAAAGACACAGTAATAAACAATTTATTTATAGTTTCCGTTCAATCCATTTTTGCTCATTGTCGACTGCAGCCAGGTTTTTACCCATTTTAAATGGAAGTGCTTTGTACATAGAGAGAATAACTTGATACAGAACCGGATGATCCACTTTTTAAATCAATTTACTAATTATTTTGTTAGCGTTGGGAGTATAACTTGTTATACAGTATATATATATATAGCATTTCGTGGTAATATATTTCAATATCTAGGCCCCTACCAGGCTACGCCCATGTCTACAGCGAAAGTACAAATTTGAGATCGATTTTAAGCGGTCGTTATTCATATGCCCACATACATACATATGTTACTTTTCATATCAATTCAAGTGTATTACATGCACTCCCCGCTTTTCATTTTCAATGTCATTAATTGTCTATAATGACTTATGTTAAAATTTCAAAATCAAAAGTTATCAAAACAAATTCTGTGGGACTGAGAAATATTATTTTCTACTTTTTCACACCTATCCTCAATCAAAAAGAAGTTAAACGAAAATGCCTAATGAAATGGTTTACCGCATCTTATTCCAGCTATTTCATAGTTTAAAAATTCGTTGCGAAGGAAATCCTACCTGATCGTTTAGCAGTTTTTTCAACTTAAAATATTTTTTCGGACCCAAGTTACAATATCCTTTTTAAGTAACTTTTTTCGTCTTACGTAAATTTTGTATGTACACGTAAGTCTTAGTAGTAAAACAACGGAAAAAGTGAGTTTGAGAAGTAAACACGACGAAAATCGGTCAAAAATGTGTGCCCGTTGTGAAAAAAATTGTTTCTAGCAATCATCAAATTAGTAATGCCATCAGCGAGAAATATGAGAATCTTATAAAAAAAGCATGTAAGTGCAAACTTTGAAGTGTCTGAACATGTCGTCGTACTTTAAAACACTTATGGAAATTAAAAAAATGATCATGAGCAGTTTGTACTTGGAGGTGAAAATAACAAACTGGCAATGGAAAATCACTCAGCTCTCCTCAAAGAAGATGATAATGTACTTGTTATTAAAAAATGTCCAATTCCTGAATTATATGTGTTACAAGGAACGGTTAGTTCCGCCACTTACAAAAGCAACTTCTGCAAAATTCAGATGCGCTAGATGATCCAGAAATTTATTCAAATGTAGGCAAATTTTCACTTACACCTTTCATTTCTGCTTTCAAAGCTATGAACGAAATTGTGGATTTTTGTTGTTCTATGTCACCTCCCGGCCAGGATTTAGATAAATTCATTAAAGAATTGAAAAAGGCTTATGCCAGTACAAAAGTTTCTGTGACATTGAAAATTCACGTAATTTTTGAACATCTTGAGCATTCCTTGCATTTTTTGGATGGCGAGGAATTTTGATTGTGGTCGGAGCAGCCAGGTGAATCAGTTCATAGAGACTTCTTAAACGTTTGGAACCGCTACAAAATCAACGTGAAAGAAGAACCAAGAAAGATTAAGAAGAATGGTCGTAGAACACTCCTCCATGCATATTTAAAATTTACATTGTATATTAAAATATACAATATTTAGCTAAAATAAATTTTTTGGTTCAAACCAAATCGTTATTTTTATTATTCTTGTATCATTTTATTATTCTTGTATCATTTTATAGTAATTATCAGTTATTTTTCAATTCCATAACTATTTTTTCGTAATTATAAAATACATTGTTACATTAAATTTCTTCCAAAAGCCTACAGTAACCTGGCTTTCCTGCGTAGATATGCGAAAGACTTTAAGGATCCATACACCAGGAAAGCTTTATTTATCTCTTTAGTACGATCAAAACTAGAGTACGCTTCTATTATATGGAACCCCATTTACGGCTGTCATGCCGCCAGACTCAAAAGAGTGCAGAGAAAATTTGTTCGTTTTGCGTTAAGTTCCCTTAACTTTGATGACCCGATGCCCTCATATTTTTCCTGTTGTAAACTTATTCACCTACAAACTCTTGAAACTAGAAGAATTGTCCAGTTGCTCATGTTCGTTTTTGATTTGGTTTTTTGGCTCTTTGGATTGTTCGGTCCTTCTGGAGAAGATATCCTTTAATGTGCCTCACAGATTTCTACGCTCATCTCTGCCGTTTTACTTGCGTTCTACTAAGGCTAACTATTACCATTTTGATCCGATTTTCCGCGCTCTGACAGAATTTAACAAGATCTCAAAGAGTCTAAATATTGATTTTTCGTTGCCGAGAAATATTTTCAAATCATCTATTGATTCATTTTTCTTATAACTACTTGTGTATCTAAATCTATAGTATTTAGTGTTAATTATGATAGTCTTATTTTTATCTAGTCTGTAAGATTGTAATCATAGACTAAATAAACTGAATAAACTAAAAACTAAAACTAAACTAAAAAAAAACTAAATTAACAAAAAAATAAAGATAAAAAAGTAATTAAAAATATTTATAGATCGAAAAAAGTAATTGTTAAAAAAAAACTACCAAACGATCAGCTAAGATTTCATTCGGAATGGATTTTGAAATCATGAAATAGCTGGAATAAGATGCAGGGAACCGTTTTATTAGGCATTTTCATTCAACTTCCTTTGGATTGAGAATAGGTGTGTTTTAGTCCATTTATAAAAGCGTTGTATATTAAAAAGTTTTATTTTATTTTATTTATTTTCTACTTTTTAGTATTGTCTGTACAAAATTTTGCAATAGATACTAAAATAATTCAACTTGCAGTGAAAGAGAACGGAAGACTATGTAAGCACAATGTTCTTTGCTCACATTTTGTATAAACATACATATGTGCATACATACATACAGCAGCAGTTTATTTAATTTAAATAAATGGCGTGTCGTCCATTTCCGCTGTGACGTATATAAATAGTGCATATATTTAGGCGCAATATTTAACTTCTTCTGGCGGGGCGACATCTAGAGTCTTCTAATTGTATCTCCTTGATATGATGCCTACAACGAGGTTGATATCTAGACTAGGTTGATATCTAGAATTTTATATAAATAGCTTTGCTACATTTATAGTAGGTGCATTCTTTTGCAACCGAGCTACAAAAGAACACTCCCTTAAATGACGAAATACACGCAAAGCAGCAACACAAAATCTGTTATTTATCCGAGCTCAGCCAGGTCGGTAAAAAAATACGCGACCTGAAGGCTAGTGTTGGTAAGTGAAAAAACTGCTCTATTGTGAATTGTTAATGGGAAAGTGGAGAGGGAAATTTTTGCTTCCTTTTATATGTGACTTATATTTTAAAAGAGTATATATATTACGCAAATACCTCGCATAATTACTCATTTAAATTGGTTTTTGTATCTAAATCCCGTTAAACTAATCACATTTTCTTTCCAGCTACCAACAGGGTTTCTTAACCTTCCTATACCCGCGTTAATTTTTGTAACACATATACCCGCGCACGGTCTCACAGACCGAAAGTTCAAACTACATAAAATATTAGTTTTTTCAAACAAAACTAAAAACAAATTATTATTTTTCAATCCCGTAGATGTAATAAAAAAATAAAACTACGCATTAAATTTGTATTCACTTATTTTATTGATTTTAAGTGATTAACAAAAAAGCCATCAAAATCGATAATTTTTTCTTAAGTACTACAAAAACAAAACAATAACATATTTTTTTATTCACATAAATAAAAATAAGTTATAATAACTTAAAAACACTTCTTGGACAATACATAAATTATAAATTATATTAGTTTTTAGTCTTGAAATAAAAAATCATGGCATATCGCAATTCATGTAAAAATCTGCCTTAAAAAGAAAACTTACGCTTTTACCTCTTCAAAAAAAAAAACAAAAAATGCCTTTTCTAGCTTAAAAAATATTTATTTGCAATAAAAACGTCAAACTATCTTATTCATTATCCTTACGGAAACACTCAGGACACACCATAATAGCATGTTCCAAACAAAAATACTGTCGGCATGTAGCACAGTTGTAACGCGTTTTTCGGTTTTTCTTTGAGGAACAGTATCCACAGCGACCACTTTTATTAAACGATGTTCCAGAAGTCTCGGGGCCATCTATTTTACATAATTCAAAGAGCCGAAGTTTGATGGTTTTAGGCAAGGAACTGTTTAGAGCTCGACGTCGAAGTTGCGAGTTAATAAGATCGTACGACAAAGATTCAAGAAAGGCTCTGCGGTTAATTTTCTTACTAGGATTATTTTGTACATGTATTATGCATGAATTTATACTCGCAACATTCATAAGGCTATAGAAAATAACCATGGGCCATCTATTCGTACCTCGAGCAACATTATACGTTTCACACATTTTATCTACGGTGTCAACCCCGCCTTTCGTCATATTATAGTCCATTATCATTTCTGGTTTATTAGTAATCTCATTGATTTCAACACCAGCATGCATGCTCGATACAATAAGCAAATTTTTCCCCTTTTTGGGAACATACGAAACAAGACTGCAGTTGCCACGGTGTCCGAACAAGCTGGATTTTTCCGCTCGTCCTCTTATCTCGGTGAATTGTTTGGGTAATTCTTTCTTATTTTTCCTTATTGTCCCAATAATGGTCAGTTTGTGCTTAGATTCAAGTTTATCCAGCAATGGGATACTAGTGAAAAAGTTATCACATGTGATATTCCGGCCAGAATTGTGAATACTTTCGCTTAGTCGTACAACTAATTCCATGGACGAGTTATCAACTTCATATGGGCCACTAGGTTGCTTTCGTACGTAAACTTCCATTTTCGAGGTATAAAACATTTTGGCATCTGTTAAGGCGTAAATTTTTATGCCATATTTATTTGGTTTTGAGGGGATGTACTGCCTGAAGCCACAACGACCTCTAAAAGCCTCCAATTTGTCATCTATTGTAACAAACTGGGACACACTGTAGTATTTACGGCAGTCCTTTCAGCTCGCGTGGCTTTATTGTCAAATCTTAGACAACGCATTAATAAATAAAATCGATTCCAGCTCATAGTTAATCGAAATATCTCCGTCTGTTTTGAATAAATCTTTAGCATTCAAGCGACTATTCCTCCTAACTCCAGCAAAGATTAAAAGGCCTAAAAGGGCTTCGATTTCTATGTTGTCTGTATAGGTACAGTCGCCTTCTCTTGAAAAATTAGGTTTACAATACGATTTATAACAACTTCAGTAAAAAATAATCTCCAAACCTCGCCTATTTCCTTGAAGTTTTTTGCTTCTTTTCTAGGCCCTGGCAGTTGAGTGACTATATTCCTAGCGAGACGTCTTACACGATTTGACGGAGCATCTTTATTCCACCTAGTGTGTCCATCTTTACCAAGATAAAATTCTCTATCATCTATCTCATTCAACTCCTCGTCGCATTCTTCATCATCTTCTTGCTCGGTATCATAACTTTCTACATCTCCTGCAACAAAGTCTTCAACGTCGCTGTCATTTTCATCCTCATAATCAGAAGTCGAATTTTCTTCCTCCAAAAGTAGTCTGATTTGCTCTTCATTCATTATAATATTAAAAAGTACCTGCAAAATAGTAAAACGTAAAAAAATAAGAAAGAAACAAAAAACAAAATAACTGCTTTAACTTCACAAAAAATTACACATATACCCGCGTCGGTCTCACAGACCAATTTTTATAAAATTCACCAACACGCCTGTCTAGTGCAAACGCCAAATCAACACTAATATAGAGCTTGCAAGAAAAGCGGAAGCTAGCAGTAAATTCAGCTTTGTAGAGTTTCTGGAAAAACAAAAATTTACGTAAAATCATTTTCTCGGTCTCACAGACCAACGCGCGGGTATAGGAAGGTTAAGTAGCTAAAAGAAAATTTTACCCGAGTTGAGCGTTTTTTTGTCGCTCGCTTACAAAAAAATGCAGCTAGTATAAATGGTGGTCTGGACATACAACATTCAAAGCGGTCTGGACATACAACATTGCAAGTTGATAAAAGCGTTGTAATAATGAAATAATATATCTCAGTCCCATAGAATTTGTTTTGATAACTTTTCATTTTGAATCTCATAAATTGTTTATAATGACTTTTGCTAAAACTTCATAATCAAAAGTTATCAAAACAAGTTCTATAGGACTGAGAAATATTATTTTCTAATTTTAGTAGATTTATAAAAGCGTGGTACATTAAAAAGTTTTTTTTTAAATTTATTTTATACTCTTCAGTCTTGTCTGTATAAAATTTTGCAATAGATACTAAAATAATTCAACTTGCAGTGAAAAGAGAATAGAAGACTATGCAAGCAAAATGTTGTTTGCTCACATTTACAGGCCTATTC
>NW_016160738.1:0-43186 GCF_001687245.7 Rhagoletis zephyria | reverse complement strand
TTAACCTTCCTATACCCGCGTTAATTTTTGTAACACATATACCCGCGCACGGTCTCACAGACCGAAAGTTCAAACTACATAAAATATTAGTTTTTTCAAACAAAACTAAAAACAAATTATTATTTTTCAATCCCGTAGATGTAATAAAAAAATAAAACTACGCATTAAATTTGTATTCACTTATTTTATTGATTTTAAGTGATTAACAAAAAAGCCATCAAAATCGATAATTTTTTCTTAAGTACTACAAAAACAAAACAATAACATATTTTTTTATTCACATAAATAAAAATAAGTTATAATAACTTAAAAACACTTCTTGGACAATACATAAATTATAAATTATATTAGTTTTTAGTCTTGAAATAAAAAATCATGGCATATCGCAATTCATGTAAAAATCTGCCTTAAAAAGAAAACTTACGCTTTTACCTCTTCAAAAAAAAAAACAAAAAATGCCTTTTCTAGCTTAAAAAATATTTATTTGCAATAAAAACGTCAAACTATCTTATTCATTATCCTTACGGAAACACTCAGGACACACCATAATAGCATGTTCCAAACAAAAATACTGTCGGCATGTAGCACAGTTGTAACGCGTTTTTCGGTTTTTCTTTGAGGAACAGTATCCACAGCGACCACTTTTATTAAACGATGTTCCAGAAGTCTCGGGGCCATCTATTTTACATAATTCAAAGAGCCGAAGTTTGATGGTTTTAGGCAAGGAACTGTTTAGAGCTCGACGTCGAAGTTGCGAGTTAATAAGATCGTACGACAAAGATTCAAGAAAGGCTCTGCGGTTAATTTTCTTACTAGGATTATTTTGTACATGTATTATGCATGAATTTATACTCGCAACATTCATAAGGCTATAGAAAATAACCATGGGCCATCTATTCGTACCTCGAGCAACATTATACGTTTCACACATTTTATCTACGGTGTCAACCCCGCCTTTCGTCATATTATAGTCCATTATCATTTCTGGTTTATTAGTAATCTCATTGATTTCAACACCAGCATGCATGCTCGATACAATAAGCAAATTTTTCCCCTTTTTGGGAACATACGAAACAAGACTGCAGTTGCCACGGTGTCCGAACAAGCTGGATTTTTCCGCTCGTCCTCTTATCTCGGTGAATTGTTTGGGTAATTCTTTCTTATTTTTCCTTATTGTCCCAATAATGGTCAGTTTGTGCTTAGATTCAAGTTTATCCAGCAATGGGATACTAGTGAAAAAGTTATCACATGTGATATTCCGGCCAGAATTGTGAATACTTTCGCTTAGTCGTACAACTAATTCCATGGACGAGTTATCAACTTCATATGGGCCACTAGGTTGCTTTCGTACGTAAACTTCCATTTTCGAGGTATAAAACATTTTGGCATCTGTTAAGGCGTAAATTTTTATGCCATATTTATTTGGTTTTGAGGGGATGTACTGCCTGAAGCCACAACGACCTCTAAAAGCCTCCAATTTGTCATCTATTGTAACAAACTGGGACACACTGTAGTATTTACGGCAGTCCTTTCAGCTCGCGTGGCTTTATTGTCAAATCTTAGACAACGCATTAATAAATAAAATCGATTCCAGCTCATAGTTAATCGAAATATCTCCGGAGAGGAACCATCTGTTTTGAATAAATCTTTAGCATTCAAGCGACTATTCCTCCTAACTCCAGCAAAGATTAAAAGGCCTAAAAGGGCTTCGATTTCTATGTTGTCTGTATAGGTACAGTCGCCTTCTCTTGAAAAATTAGGTTTTATGAGATCAATATGTTCATTAGTATACTTTACAATACGATTTATAACAACTTCAGTAAAAAATAATCTCCAAACCTCGCCTATTTCCTTGAAGTTTTTTGCTTCTTTTCTAGGCCCTGGCAGTTGAGTGACTATATTCCTAGCGAGACGTCTTACACGATTTGACGGAGCATCTTTATTCCACCTAGTGTGTCCATCTTTACCAAGATAAAATTCTCTATCATCTATCTCATTCAACTCCTCGTCGCATTCTTCATCATCTTCTTGCTCGGTATCATAACTTTCTACATCTCCTGCAACAAAGTCTTCAACGTCGCTGTCATTTTCATCCTCATAATCAGAAGTCGAATTTTCTTCCTCCAAAAGTAGTCTGATTTGCTCTTCATTCATTATAATATTAAAAAGTACCTGCAAAATAGTAAAACGTAAAAAAATAAGAAAGAAACAAAAAACAAAATAACTGCTTTAACTTCACAAAAAATTACACATATACCCGCGTCGGTCTCACAGACCAATTTTTATAAAATTCACCAACACGCCTGTCTAGTGCAAACGCCAAATCAACACTAATATAGAGCTTGCAAGAAAAGCGGAAGCTAGCAGTAAATTCAGCTTTGTAGAGTTTCTGGAAAAACAAAAATTTACGTAAAATCATTTTCTCGGTCTCACAGACCAACGCGCGGGTATAGGAAGGTTAAGTAGCTAAAAGAAAATTTTACCCGAGTTGAGCGTTTTTTTGTCGCTCGCTTACAAAAAAATGCAGCTAGTATAAATGGTGGTCTGGACATACAACATTCAAAGCGGTCTGGACATACAACATTGCAAGTTGATAAAAGCGTTGTAATAATGAAATAATATATCTCAGTCCCATAGAATTTGTTTTGATAACTTTTCATTTTGAATCTCATAAATTGTTTATAATGACTTTTGCTAAAACTTCATAATCAAAAGTTATCAAAACAAGTTCTATAGGACTGAGAAATATTATTTTCTAATTTTAGTAGATTTATAAAAGCGTGGTACATTAAAAAGTTTTTTTTTAAATTTATTTTATACTCTTCNTATCAAAACAAGTTCTATAGGACTGAGAAATATTATTTTCTAATTTTAGTAGATTTATAAAAGCGTGGTACATTAAAAAGTTTTTTTTTAAATTTATTTTATACTTTTTAGTCTTGTCTGTATAAAATTTTGCAATAGATACTAAAATAATTCAACTTGCAGTGAAAAGAGAATAGAAGACTATGCAAGCAAAATGTTGTTTGCTCACATTTACAGGCCTATTCTGCGTTGGTAAAAAAATTTTGTTACCGGTTAGTAAAGTTACTGTCAATTTTTAAACCCTTTTCGTATTCTCTTACACACTCTTGTAACCGGTAAATTTTGTTACCATCCCATGAGCAGGTAACAAAAGATTGCCCCGTGAAATATGCAACACCAGAATTTACACAAAACTCCATAGCTGAATTGCTGAATAAATTAAAACGTTACCAAGGTAAATAAAATTGCGGTTACAAGAAGTAGTAGCAATTGTTGGTAACAAAATTAGCTTGTTACAAAATGGTCGGTTACAAGCAGAATAGGCCTGTTAGTATATGCCTACATATGTACATACATACATATAGCAGCAATTAATTTCATTTAAAGAAATGCCGTGTCGTCCATTTCCGCTGTAGCGTATGTAGTGAATATTTTTAACTTCTTCTACCGAGGCGACATCTATCTCTAGAGTATTTCTAATTGTATGTCTTTGATATGATACCTACGATAGGTTGATATCTAGACTAGGTTTGCCATAAATACCTTTACTATATTTATAGTATACGGTGGTCTGGACATACAACATTCAACATTCAATATTCTTTGTGATTTAACGAACAAACGAAATGGTGTATTATGCTAAAGCTAGCCTTATGACTTAAGCTTACATACCACACGATCACAGATATATTTACATACATAAGCACATATGTATGTATGTAAATTCCTTGTAAATTAAACTTTCTTCTAGTTGAATAAAAAAAAAATATGTGGCTGAATCCACGGCTAATCCGGAATTGGTTGTAGTTATAGATGCCGATGCGGATAATAAAAAAGCTATACATGCTTTAAATTTAATACCTTTGTACATATGTAAGTTAACACGCACCAGTCGCATTTGTTGCGACGCTCCCACGGTTGGCCGTTACACGTGCCGCAGTGTCAGCATATTTTAATTTCACCATATAGTGTAACGGGAGACATTGCCAATTGCATTCCATAATGCACCCGTGGGAAGTCAAGGCCAAATCGAGTCTCAGACAATGGGTTGTAAACATGTTACGCAACCATTGCGTCGCTGCCGGAGAACGAAGGTGGGAAGCAAGCAAAGGCCACAACGTGCAGGCAGTCGAGTTCGGGACGGGTTATCATACAGTACGTTTAGTATTAGACTTAGGAGTAAGAAGTTAAGTGTTAATAAAACCTAAGTGAATTCCTAACCTGTCTGTGTTTCCTTTTGGGCGGCTGGCCCAATTAATTTTTTTGACTTATACGGACTTGACGTCCGTAACTTGTATGTATATATTTTTGTGCCGTTTTATTTAATTTTGCTTGTTTACAAATATCAGCTGCTCGTTTGGCAGTTTATTTATCATACCGTTTTTAAGACCTAACAGTTGGACCTAACAGTTGACATCATTTCCGCTACAGTTGAGGTAAACAGTTGTATCTTAGAAACGCGCCCAATGACTTTTGCTAAAATTTCAAAATCAAAAGTTATGAAAACAAATTCTATGGGACTGAGATAAGTATATTATTTTCAAATTTTTAGTCCATTTATAAAAGCGTGGTATATTAAAAAGTTTTATTTTATTTTATTTATTTCGGTTAAATATAGAGCTATACAAGTCCCCAAAAAAGTAAAAGAAAACAAATGTTTTTCCTTGTTTCTATCTTAATGAAACGTACGACTGTCAGGTATGTAACATGTGGAAATAATGTTATAACAATAAATTTTGTTATTTATATTCGGAAATATGGTCTGTGTGTTAATGTCGTTGAGATTAATTCACTTTTCAATTGTGTATTAATGTCAATGAAATCATTGCACATCATTATAAATGTTTAAGTATTAACTCACAGTGAAATGTATTTGTTGATTTAAATAGTTACAAATCCCAGCTATATAAATCAGTTCATAAGAAATAAATAAGATTTCAAATTCTTTGTGGTCTTAAAATTGTATCTAATGCTTGGTTTTCATTATGTCGAAATAACTGACGTCAAAAACTTCCTTAACTAACAGCTGTTCACTTGGTGTCAAATACATCCTAAAAGTTGACCAAATGTAGATTCAAAGACTGTCGTCAAATTTTGCTGTGAGGTGATAGATATTCCGTTTTTCATCACTGTTTACTTAAAGATCGCGCTTTAAAAATGAAATCATACGTTGTCATTAAATGTAAGACTTTTTTATTCATTGTAACGTGAAGTATGTTGACATTTCTTTTGTTTTTGTAAAGCAAGAAAAATAAATAATACCACATTATACGTCCCAAAAAATTAGTTTCAATACCCTATATTTTCTACATTTTTGGATTTTTCTGATATTTTTATTTATTTATTTTTTTAAAATACTTATTTGTATTTATTTTTTTTGTGAAGCTAAGAAAGGCGATATGGATAGTTAATCACATTAACATATGTTCAACTGAATATCTTTTTCGATTTCAGTTACATTCTTATAAACAAACTTTTAAATTTCCAGTAAACATTTTTTTTAATTCGAAAAAATCGAATTTTCACCACCAAATTTCGAATCGAATAATCGAATGGTTGGGGAATGTTCGACATTCATAAAAAATCTAGTTTCAGTCCCCACCAACCCATCCCTAATATATGTATATATTTTAACCCTTATGTATGCAAAGATCAATCCAAGGTAGCAAGTCCAGCATAAGGGTTCAACGTTCATTCTCCATTTTGACAAGGTTTAGTTTTAAACGTTCGTCGAAAAATAATTAATACCTTAATTGTTCTGTTGCAAAACCTAAAACCCACCAAATATGCATTAAGCAAATGCTTTCCACTTTTGTTTAAGTGGATGTACTACTTTTTTCTAGAATATCTTTTTAAGGTTTTATTAAAAGTTGGAAAGTTTGTGGTTCTGGGTGTAGAAGTCCATGCAAGTAAAAAAAAATTTTGATCGCCATTCATTAGGGAATGGCCAAAAACTATTATTTTCCATCCAGCTCAAGCAGCTCACAACTTCGGGTGTTTAAACCAAGTGTCATCTGGTTATCAACCCAACACCCGTCCGGAAGCGAGCTAATTGTGAGGGGGCGAAACTTCACAGCAATGGTTTGAGCGCTGGGCTTGGGTTCCAAGGCACGTACAAAAACCATCCCAATTAAAAGTTAAATAAAGCATCGCTGCGACCCCTTCCTTCTTCTTTTGATAACGACCATGGAAAAGTATTAAAGATTATGATCTGGGGGTTGGTGTCCTCATGGAGACAAAATTCGATTAAATGCGGTGGAGAGAGATTCCGTCGTGGAGTACTATCATTCACCCCAATGGACGAGCGTCATCAACATCTTGCTCATTTCCGACCACGCCTCGGCGGAAGGTAAGGACGAGACTTCCAATCATCTCTCTTATGAGCGTTTGAAGCCCACATACGAGCGATGCCCCCATAACGAAATCAAAATTGCGCTAAGCGATTTCAATGCCAGGGTAGACAAGATATCTTTGGTCCCTCCGGTGGGAAGTTCAGCCTGCACTAAGAAGCGTTCAATAACGCAATAACTGAGGCCGATGGATTTCGCCGGGGCTCGAAACTAGGTAGGAAGCAGTACTAGGTCCCGGCATAAAAAGATCAATCAAGATACGTGGATATCCCTAGATCAAAAAACGAGAAAGCAAATCGATAATGTCGCGGCAGTCGGATGAAATGCTTTCAGTGTTCTAGACGTACACAGATCAACTCAGGGCACTATCTTGTTGCATCCAAGGTAAGTACAGGCATCTGCGCAGCAAAAAATGTGCGTCCAGTAACACAAAGAAGGCTCAACGTTGAAAAGCTGCAATCACAAGAGACTTTCAGCGCCTGCTCCATGCGACTCTCGTTTCCGCTCTCTGAGAACATTCTTCAACAAACCGTCTAATGCTATTGAATGGTAACAACGCTGAAACCAGCGAAGGAGTGTAACGCGAGCACCCAGTCGAAGACGACGAATTCAATGTACCGCCACCGGACTATGGCGCGGTAAAATTTATCTGGTCTATGCTAGTTACCTATATAAAGAGAAATCCCTTTTTTGTGACAGATAACCTGGCGAACGGGAGATTCGAATTTCTTGAAATTTTGTATATAAATAGCTTTCAGTAACCATGTACCAACACGGGCATGATGTGACTTATAAAGTGTGGTTTTCGTACGTCGAGAGAGGACTTTACTCCTGAATTGCCTACTCAGTCCAAAGTAGCACTTGTTGGAAAGAGTGATTCTGCGTTAGATTTCCATGCTGACATTATTATCGGTGTTAATGCTTGTTCCGAAGTAAACGAAATTCTCTACTTTCTCAAAATTATAACTGTCAACAGTGACGTGGGTGCCAAGGCTCGAATGCGCTGACTGTTCGCCTTGTCCTCGTTGACCGCCAGACCGATTCGCTTTGCTAACTTATCCAACTTGGAAAAGGCAGAACAGACTTCGCGGTTCTTGTTACCGATGATGTCGGTGTCATCGGCGTACGCCAGCAATTGCACGCTATTGTAGCTGCAGCTCTTATTTTATTCTCCAACATCAGGTTAAAGGAATCGCATGAAAGGGATTCACCTTGTCTAAAACCCCGTTTGGTAGGAAACGGCTCGGGGAGGTCTTTCCCAATTCTGACGGAGCTGATGGTATTACTCAACATCATTTTACACAGCCGAATCAGTTCCTTTTAGTACTATCGAAAGCGGCTGTGAAGTCAAAAAATAGGTGTTGAGTGTCGGTCGTTTTCTTGCGGGTCTTTTCCAAGATATGGCGTATTGTGAATACCTGGTCTATGGTGGATTTGCCAGGTCTGAAGCCAGTCAGTTCATTGACGGTGAGCTTCAACCTTTCACAGAATACGCTTGATAACACCTTGTAACCTATGCTTAGAAAGCTAATACCGCGGTAGTCAGCGCGAATTACGGCGTCGCCTTTCTTGTGGATAGGGTTCGAAATTTCAGACTTTGTTATCGATACTGAGTACTCATTCTGGCATCGAGCTCATGGTATCGATACTCTAAAAGTATCAGGGAAAAAGTATCGATACTACTCAGTATCGGACTCAATAAAATACGTTTTTTGGGATACTAAAATTATTTTATTCTTCAATCTACTACTCAATCTACTAGTTATTTCCTGAAATTAAATCAATAGAAATTTAAAATATTTGATTTTTATTTCATTGCAGAACTTACTTTCACATTAGAAGTAATTTAACGTTAAATGTACATACATACATATATATGTCATTTACTTTCACGAATTTCAAGTTTTATTAAGAAATTTTTGTAGAGTTTTAGGGTATGCATTTTTGTAGCCTATACAATTTTAGTATAATAATGTGCAAGTTTGAATTAAAAGTCGACGGTAGTAGGCTACACGTAAATTTGAATATTTTACAATATTACCCAAAACGTTTCTAAAAATTCTGCATTTTCGTGAACTTTGCGTAAAGTTTTATGGCCTTATTCATAAAAAATAAAAAAGGTTTATAAACTGAAAAATGTATGAAAATGTCATTTTATTAAGCTCTTTAAATTTACTTTATTTTTTTAAGAAAAAGGCCATTAAACTTTAACTTATTTGGTTTAGGTTATGCAACAGCATGGCCCTATGGCGGCATTNTGAAAATGTCATTTTATTAAGCTCTTTAAATTTACTTTATTTTTTAAGAAAAAGGCCATTAAACTTTAACTTATTTGGTTTAGGTTATGCAACAGCATGGCCCTATAGGCGGCATTTTTTTTCTCTGCAGCTTCTTGACATCCCTCATCGTACCAGTTGTTCTTTCGGGCTCGCTTAATCCGACTACTTCTTCGGCGGCGGTACTTAATGCACGGGAAATGTGGTTCCACTGCTCGCATATGTTTGTTTGTTGAAGTGTGCTCTCTGCGAGCAGGTGTGAGAGTCAAGTAGCGAATGCATTGGCCGTCTGTTGTGACTGCAGCTTTTCGAAGTTAAGATTTCCTTGTATTTTTGGGCGCACATTTTTTTCTGCACGGAGCCGGTTGCGTATCTTAGCTGCAACCAAATAGTATTCCGAGTCGATGTTTGGGCCTCGGAGTGTACGCACGTCCAAAATACTGAAAGCGTGCCTTCCGCGTATCTCAACATGATCGATTTGGTTTCTCGTTTTTCGATCTGGAGACAATCACGTAGCTTTATGGATCCTTTTGTGCTTGAACCTAGTACTGCATGCTATCATGTTTCGGGTCCCGGCGAAGTTGATCAGCCTCAGTCCGTTGTCGGACGTTTCGTCGTGGAGGCTGTATTTTACGACGGTGGTTCCAACAATCGCTAACTTGCCCACCCTGGCTTTGAAGTCGCCAAATACGCGCGCTGGTTTGTGAGCTCCAAGCACTCAGAAAAGATCCTTGGTCGCCTCGTCCTTCTCTTTCGACGGGGCATGGGCGAAAAAAATGGAGGCTATTGGAAAAGGGGGCGTGGTGTCTTCCAAACATACTAAAACTTGTACCTTTCTGTAAATACATATATGGGAAGTTCCATGGGAAACTGAACCTCAGTGCAAAAACTATTTTCTTTATAAAACTAACAAACGTGTGGATAAGACGTTTGTAAAAATCTTGAATCCACCAAAAAATAACAAACAAAATGTTTAAATGCTTTAAATGAAATTCAGTTCTAGCTAAATTTTTTGAGTGAGTTTAAAGTAGGTTGTGTTGAAACTATAGATGGGCGCGTGAGTAATTTTGGCTCACGTTCACGCGCGCTCACGTTGATGGCTTTGTAAATCACGTTCTGCTATATTTTTTTTTAATCACGTTCACGCACGCTCACGACGCCTATTATTTTAATCACGCGCGCTTATCCACGAACATTTTTTCTCAAATTGAAATTTTATTTATATAAATAGCACATCATATAAATAGGCCTAATCGCACGAGTATTTTTAAAAAAGAGCTTGGCCAAACACCTTGCATGGCATGAAGGCACTATTAATTTTTTTTAAGAAATTTCATAGAAAATAACTTACATCAATATCATCAAAGGATTTCGCCATGCAATCGTGTACGTATTTTTTTTTAAATTCTGCCTGACACAGAGAAAAACTCTTTCAATAGTTGCTGAGCTAGGTGGTATGTTTAAAATTTGAAAGGCTTCTAAGAAGTGGAAAATATTTAGCTTACTTCCAAAAATTTTAAAACATCCTCACAACTTTTGTTTTCTGATTCTTTTAAATAAATCTGCAATTCCGCATTAATGTGTTCAAAAACTGTTTCTGCAGATTCATTTGTTGTACCTTTGAATTCGCCAAAAATGAATACAGTAAATAAGTTAAAGAGTAGGAGTTTAAGATCTTACTTTGGTTGAAAATACACATACATACATACGTATGTACATTAGACTACATCGCTCCCCATACAAAAAAATGGGTACCGTGTTTCCATTGGAATTATAAAATCTATTATATTTAAAAAATTGCAATAAAATATTTCGGAAAAATTTTAGTTAAAATAGCTTCTTAAAGAATTAGAAAAGAGATCCCCTCAGATATATGACAAACGAGTTTAAGCTTAAATATCTGCATAAAAATTATAAAAAAAAATCGTAATGAGATTTTTGTTGTTGTTTTTTTTACCGTTTTTCAAAGATTGATATAAGAAACACTTTCATAACTGGACCAAAATTATTCCGATTTAGACTTTGAGGTATTTTCTCGTCTCGTTTTATTTCTTTGCACACAAACCCATTCAAAGTATGAAAGAGAAAGGTAGATCGACGAGCGTTATTCAAAGTTGAATTAAGATGTGTTGGTATTTAAAAAAAAATGAATGAGAGCGGGAAAATTCCAATTCCTCATAAGTCTAATTCGGAATAGTTTTGGTCCAGTTTTTCAAGTTTTTCTTAAATCAATCTTTGAAAAAATTAAAAAACAGCATCAAAAATCTCATTATTACTATTCCGTTGAAAATATTTTATAATATTTTTGTGCAGATTTTATAAGTTAAAACTTTATTATCTGAGGCGATTTTTTTCAAAAAGTTCTTTAAGAAACTATTTTTGTTTATAAAAAACTTCATTTTTGGAGGTATTTTCAAATTAGTCCAGCTCACGTAAATCTTAATATTTTTACGAAATATTTTGGTGGACGTCTTCAAATATAATAAATTCTATAATTCCGCCGGAAAACTCGCATTTCTTTTTGGCGATGCAGTCTAATGTACACATGTACATACATAAACATATCATACATATCAAGCCCTAACCGCCAAAAGTATGTAAGCGACATTCTGGCAAAAATTTAATTTTGGTGCTTGAGGGACATTTCTGCATCAAATAGAAAATTTAGAAAAAATGTCCTTACATCGTTTTGGCGGTTAGGACTCGATATGTGAAAATTACGTGATTGACGGAAAACTAACTCACGCACGCTCAGTCACGCACGATCAAGGAAGTTACGTGATTTTTCTCTCAAAACGTGTCACGTAGAAAATCACGTCTTTTGTCTAGCCCTAGTTGAAACTATTGTCAAATAATTTGCGATTCATAATTCAAGTGTTTGGTAAGAAATATAGACAGTTCAACTTATCTGCTTTTAATAAAATTGTGTTATATATTAATTGAGTGAGTGCTTTATCTATATTATGAGTTATTATTAAGAGTATTAGTCTTACTCCACCCGCGACAAAAAAAGCTAAAAGTTGTTATATTTATTTACAGAAGTTGAAGTTGTGTTTCGGGTTTGTTACATAATGTTAGAACTTCATTGCAAATGTTTACCCAATTGCATTTTCGTTTCTACATAAAGTATATTTTGCTTAGCTGCACATCCTTCTTTGCACGAAAAACTTGTGCACGTAACCGAAAAAGGCTCTTAAGCGAATTTTCTTTACTACTTCAATGAGGAAGTTATCCGAATCCCTATGAAAACAAATATTGGCGGAGCACTTACCAAGTAGAAATTACTGCAAGCGAAATTTTTACCGAATGTTATCTAATTATCTATATAACTACATGAGTTGATAGCCATTTTCGTTGTTCTGCGAGATGAGCAAAATAAAAAGAAGGTTGTAAAATTAGGTAATTGTAGGGCCAGTGCAGGTAAACGTAATACTTTAATTGATAATTGATACTAGTCGCACAATTTTTAAGGCAGGTATCGCCAATGTGCAGGTATGTTGAATGCATCTATCGGAGCAGTTTCCTTATAAATGTTAAAAATAATGCTTTTGCTGCGCATTTTGGGGTAGGTATCTTAAATGTGCACTTAAGCATAGAGGCAGCAAAGCAAAATATACTGTAGTTTGATATGAATAACTCAACAGTGAAGCATGTCCCATCCGTGACAGCTACGGGTGGGATAGTTGTCAAAGGTAGGTTTACAGGGCTGATAAGCTTTATTTGTTTGTAGAAGTAGACGCAGGGGAGGAGGGCAGGAAGCGCGGACTCGCCAATTTCTTATATCCCCTTGTGGTCAGCTGATTAAATTAAGTGATATTTTTACCAGTTTTGGTTTTTTTCATTTGTTTATTTAATGTTTATAGTTTTTTTATAAAAGTCCGGCACATTACATAACAGAACCACATAAATCCTATTTTTCAAACTTCGTACAGAAATTATAAAAATTGAACACACCTTAACAATTACACCCAAAAATTTTAAACTTTTTGTTCAGATTTTTAGAAAAATTCTATGTTTGCATTTTTATAGCGCATTAAATTTAAGTATATAAAAGTGAAAATTTCAAGACGCTAGGAAATCGCGCTGATTTTTATTATAAGCTTTTATTTAACTTGGTCATCCCGCGCAAATCGCGGAAATTTCCAATCGATTTTAAACTGACTTCCCGACAAGTTAGAGACTTGAAATTTTCAGCATAGTTCCAATCACGATGACAATGCAATTTAAAATATAAATGAATTCCCCATATGGTCCAGGGGTCTTGATTCAAAGGCGGTCAAAAAATAGTAAGATTTATGGCTAACAGAGCGTAATTTGCCGAAGAACGTAAAACCACTATAAAATTGTTAAAGCTGGCGACGATAATTCTGATATCAACCTAGTCTAGATATGTACCTCGCTGTAAGAATTAGAAGACTCCAGATGTCGCCCCGACAGAAGAAGTTAAATATTGCGCCTAAATATATGCCATGCTACAACGGAAATGGACGACACGCCATTTCTTTAAATAAAATTAACTGCTGCTATATGTACATATGTATGTTTATACAAACCGTAAGCAAACAACATTTTGCTTGCCAAGTCTTCTGTTCTCTTTCATTGCAAGTTGAATTATTTTAATATCTATTGCAAAATTTTGTACATAAAATAAAATAACACTTTTTAATATACAACGCTTTTATAAATGGACTAAAAATTATAAAATAAAATAATGTAAAAAAATATTTTTTAAAAACAAGCTTTTATTTAACCTGTACAATCAAAGGAATAAAATGAAGTAGTGTAACAAAAGATTTTTTAGCAAGAAAGTTTTGTCAAAACTGCACTAAAATGAATAAAATAAAATAAGTTAAGGTCTCGTTAAAGTTACTAAAAGCCATTTAGTGAAAGGAGTTATTCAAACTCTAATGAAAATTACTAACAATTTGTACTAATTTACTTCGTTTTTAAAAAAGCTTGTCGGCGAATTCAGCGTACATGCATAATTGGTTAGGTATGTATGTATATGTATGCATGCAGATATTTAAATGTCGGTTTGCTATTCGCGCGACAAGCTTTTTTAAAAACGAAGTAAATTAGTACAAATTGTTAGTAATTTTCATTAGAGTTTGAATAACTCCTTTCACTAAATGGCTTTTAGTAACTTTAACGAGACCTCAACTTATTTTATTTTATTCATTTTAGTGCAGTTTTGACAAAATTTTCTTGCTAAAAAATCTTTTGTTACACTACTTTATTTTATTCCTTTGATTGTACATGTTAAATAAAAGCTTGTTTTTAATAAATATTTTTTTTTTACATTATTTTATTAATAATTTTCTTGACTGACGGTGCTAATCATTTTCTTCTATATAAAAGGCACTATCCAAAGAAAAAATTGAACCCCTACTTCGCTTCTTATATTTCTTTATAACTAATCTTTAATATGCACCACACTAAAAGCTCCTTTTCATATAAAAATTCGTACGTTTTCCCCCCGTCACAAACGTTGTCCCACCCGTGACAAAGGTGTTAATGCTGGTTCCCAAGTAAACGAAATTCTCTACTTTCTCGAAATTGTAACTGTCAACAGTGACGTGGGTGCCAAGGCGCGAATGTGCTGACTGTTTGTTTGATGACAGGAGATACTTCGTCTTGTCCTCGTTTACCACCAGACCCATGCGCTTTGCTTCCCTATCCAACTTGGAAAAGGCAGAACAGACTTCGCGGTTTTTGTTACCGATGATGTCGATGTCATCGGCATAAGCCAGCAATTGCACGCTCTTGTAGTAAATTGTTCCTGAGCGGTTCAGTTCTGCAGCTCTTATTATCTTCTCCAACATCAGATTAAAGAAGTCACATGAAAGGGAGTCGCCCTGTCTGAAACCCGGTTTTGTGGCGAACGGCTCGGAGAGGTCTTTTCCAATTCTGACGGAGCTGGTGGTATTGCTCAACGTCATTTTACACAGCCGTATGAGTTTTGAGGGGATGCCAAATTCAGACATAGCGGCGTATAGGCAACTCCTTTTAGTGCTGTCAAAAGCGGCTTTAAAGTCGACAAATAGGTGGTGAGTGTCGATCCTTTTCTCGCGGGTCTTTTCCAAGATTTGGCGTATTGTGAATACCTGGTCTATGGTGGATTTGCCAGGTCTAAAGCCACACTGATAAGGCCCAATCAGTTCATTGACGGTGGGCTTCAGTCTTTCACACAATACGCTCGATAAGACCTTGTAACCTATGCTTAGAAGGCTGATCCCGCGGTAGTTGGCGCGAATGGCGGGGTCACCTTTCTTGTGGATTGGGCAGAGCACACTTAAATTCCAGTCGTCGGGCATGCGTTCATCTGACCATATTCTGCACAAGAGTTGATGCATGCACCTTATCAACTCCTCGCCGCCGTACTTGAATAGCTCAGCTGGCAGGCTGTCAGCTCCAGCGGCTTTGTTGTTTTTCAGCCGCGTTATTGCTATACGTACCTCGTCATAGTCAGGCGGTGGAACGTCGACTCCGTCATCATCGACTGCGGGCTCGGGTTCTTCTTCTCCACAACTTTCCGTGCTGCTGCCATTTAGTAGGGCGGAAAAGTGTTCCCTCCATAATTTAAGTACGCTCTGGACATCAGTTACTAGGTCGCCATTATTGTTCTTACAGGAGTGCGCCCCGGTCTTTAAACCTTCCGTAAGTCGCCTAACTCTCTGGTAAAATTTTCGGGCATTCCTCCTGTCGGCCAGCATTTCAAGCTCTTCGCACTCACGTATTTCGGCCTCTCTCTTCTTGTTGCGGCAAATACGTCTCGCTTCCCTCTTCAGATCCCTATAGCGGTCCCACATAGCGCGCGTTGCGCCCGATCGCAGCGTGGCCCTGTAGGCGGCATCTTTTTTCTCTGCAGCTTCCTGACACTCCTCATCGTACCAGTTGTTCTTTCGGGCTCGCTGAAATCCGACTACTTCTTCGGCGGCGGTACTTAATGAGCGGGAAATGTGGTTCCACTGCTCGCATATGTCGGTTTGTTGAAGAGTGCTCTCTGAGAGCAGGTGTGAGAGTCGAGTAGCGAAAGCGCTGGCTGTCTGTTGTGATTGCAGCTTTTCGACGTTAAGCTTTCCTTGCATATTTGGGCGCACATTTTTTGCTGCACAGAGGCGGGTGCGTATCTTGGCTGCAACAAGATAGTGGTCCGAGTCGATGTTTGGGCCTCGGAGTGTGCGTACGTCTAAAACACTGGAAGCGTGCCTTCCGTCTATCACAACATGATCGATTTGGTTTCTCGTTTTTCGATCCGGAGACAGCCAGGTAGCTTGATGGATCTTTTTATGCTTGAACCTAGTACTGCATACTACCATGTTTCGGGCCCCGGCGAAGTCGATCAGCCTCAATCCGTTGTCGGACGTTTCGTCGTGGAGGCTGAATTTTCCGACGGTGGTTCCAAAGATCCCTTCCTTGCCCACCCTGGCATTGAAGTCGCCAAGCACGATTTTGATATCATGACGGGGGCAGCGCTCGTACGTGCGCTCCAAGCGCTCATAGAAGAGATCCTTGGATGCCTCATCCTTCTCTTCCGTCGGGGCATGGGCGCAGATGAGCGAGATGTTGAAGAATCTCGCTTTGATGCGGATTGTGGCTAGACGCTCGTCCACCGGGGTGAACGACAGTACTCGGCGACGGAGTCTCTCTCCCACCACAAATCCAACTCCGAATTTGCGCTCCTTTACATGGCAGCTGTAGTAGACGTCGCAAGGCCCCAGACATTCTTTGCCTTGCCCCGTCCAACGCATTTCTTGGATGGCGGTGATGTCAGCTTTTGTCCTTACGAGGACATCAACCAGCCGGGCAGAGGCACCTTCCCCATTAAGGGTCCGGACATTCCAGGTGCATGCCCTCAAATCGTAGTCCTTTAAACATTTGCCGTGGTCGTCATCATAAGGGGGGGTCTCATCCGAGGCTTTGCCTTGCTTCTTCACTGGAAGTGGTTTTTACGTGGCGGGTCCCAAGCCCAGCGCACAACCCATTGCTGGGACGGGGGTGGTTTCGCAACCAAATACACGTTTATATAGCGAGCCGCTTGCTCCAAGCAGACACCCGCTTGCAGCCGCACCTACTGGTGAACAGACGCTGCAGACTTCAGTGAGCCCTTAAACCGAATAAGTCGGAGTGGCCCCACCGAAGCTCCCTCTCTTTCTGCCGTGACCCAAGGCTCCACTCGGATTGGCTACCACATCTCGCACATGGGTTGCTCAAGTTGTCCAGAGTGCGCGAACGAGGACGCAAGCGTCGGGATTGAGTATAGCTATGCAACTGTAACTGCATACCCAGCGCAACGACTATACCTCATTGCCCTGTGTTACCTACACTAAATTTATGAAGAAAAGCTCCTTCTTTTTATAAGAGGTGATCTCGCGAACTGCACAACTGAACCGCTCAGCAACACTTTACTACAAGAGCGTGCAATTGCTGGCTTATGCCGGTGACATCCACATCATCGGTAACCAAAACCGCGAATTCTGTTCTGCCTTTTCCAAGTTGGATACGGAACCAAAGCGAATGGGTCTGGTGGTAAACGAGGACAAGACGAAGTATCTCCTGTCATCAAACAAACAGTCAGCACATTCTCGCCTTGGCACCCACGTCACCGTTGACAGTTATAATTTCGAGGAAGTAGAGAATTTCATTTACTTGGGAACCAGCATTAACACCGATAATAATGGGCCGTATGAATAAAAAATAAGCAATTGCTTTTTCTTAAAATTTCCTACATTTTACTCAATTTATTCAAACAAATTTGTAATAAAAGGTATGCAATTTTAAGAATAAGCGATTGCTTTGTTTTTATTCATTCGGCCCAATGTAAGAAAATCACACTCTATAAGTCACTCATCATGCCTGTATGGTATATGGCGCAGAAGCATGAACATGGACATAATGCAGCGAATTAAAATACAGCGGCTCCGTTGGCTTGGCCATGTCATTCGAATGGACACCAACACTCCAACTCTGAAAGTAGTCAACTCGGAACCCGCTGGTGGTAGCGGAAATGGAGGATATGCCTTCTGTCGACCACGAAACCAAACGTGAACGTGAATTGCTGGCGAAAACGTTCGACTAAATGTTTCAATAAAAAAAATAATTTTGGGCGGGACGAAGTTCGCCAGGTCTGCTAGTAATTTATATAACTACTCAATATCAAGGGCTTATATTCAATACCCTCTATCTGCAGTTTTTACAATACTACTGCTGTTAATTATAACTTTGAAATTTAATAGAAAATTCGTCTGTCAAGCGTTATACAAGGTCCATGGTATAAAAAAGAAGGTAGTTTCACTTAATGACATTAGCAGCAATGTTAGCCCTTTGCCTCTTACTGAGATTATAACATTTTCACCGAAATCAAGCTACCAGATTAAAAATCTATATATATAAAAATGGTGTGAAAAATGTATAGTATTTCATCAATTGAGAACGGTTGGGCCGATTTGGCAAACATTTTTGTGAGTTGTTCGTAATTGCCAGGAGAAGGTTTTTACGAAATAAAATTTTGGGAAAACCCTCCGGGAAAGTCGGAAAATTGATTTTTTGGTATGGGATTTTATGTGCAATTCATTCGGAATGGCATTCGAATGGAAAAATAAAAAATTCCAAGTGGAAACCTGGGAAAAATTCGGAAGAACGCGCAAAATTTGATTTTTTTCGACGAAAGCTTGGAAAATTTCGTATAATTGTGAAATTTATTGGGAGCTTGAATCAGTTGGGACCAATTTTCTCCTATGTTTCATAACCGATTCGAATGGGTGCTGCTTTTTTGAAAGGTGTTTAGAAGAAGGAGTGCACAAAGTTTTAATTTTTCCGACAGGTGGCGCAGCTACACTAAAAAAATGCATTTGGTTCGTTGGTAGCCTTTTGCCTAGAGTAGCCTATAGGATACATTTCTTCCGTTAAGTGGGCCAGGGACCGATCTATCCGAAAAAGTTTTATTTATGGTCCGATTTGCTTGAAATTTAGCACGTAGGTAGCCTATTGACTGGGTTAACATATAGGATATTTTTTCTGATACACAAAGGGAAAAAAATATTAAAATCAAATAGAAACGTAATTTATCCTATTATAAACATCAACGAAAGTACTGTATATTAGTAAATATTCAATCCAATTACGCGCATATTAAAATGACCGCGTTCGTACTGAAAAAGCATCCGTGAAGTGAATAATCAAGACAAAAACTAAAAAAAAATTAATTGCATGTTGCCTGCAGTGGAATTCGAACCCGACCATCTTCGGACATCAACAACTTGTGGCAAGCATCTTCGCGCACTCAGCTACACCCAGGCATTTAAATTTGCTTTCAAATATTGAATATCCATCAACACCACAGCACGCGATTTGTACGGATAAACATGTATGTACTATGTATGTATGTGGGTGTTGTCACCGCTCTCAGAGCGGCATACATACTCAGATGTGAACAGTCAAACACGTGCGTAATAAATTTTGTATGAAAATGTTTATTTTTAAATACGAACATTTTTAAACGATAATTAAATATAAAGTACTAGCTTATACCCGCGGGTTTCACCCCGCGCTTTTATACAAATATGAAAAATAATTTAATGATGTTAAATTTTATTTCTGTGCCCATTTCGTTATAGCTCGTTATTTTTTAAGCGAGTTAAGGTATTTAGGCCATTTAAAACTATGAAATTATAAAATCTCGTCTGCGCGCTAGGCATACGAAAGATATCAATCCCTCTAAATTTACCTTGAAATGGTTCCAGGTATACGACGTGTGAACGTGTAACCTTCTTGGAGGTGCCGCGGCGGGTTCTAATATTTCCAACTCAAATTCAGTAACCTGGCCTTGATAAAATACCACTTCTCATTACTGTAGCAAATGCCTCAAGAGAGCTTTAGATTATAAGGCCGAACCCGGCTCTCCCTTTTCCATTAAAAGAAATTTTTGCTATCAGTACGGCACTTATAAAATAAATCTCCATAACAAATTTAAAATACTTCCAAATATTTTCTATCCTTCCAGAGATATGTACTAGGAAATTTTTAGTATGTATGGGAGGCGACATGCCTCCTTTTTTAATAAATCGCATTTTTTCCATGAGCAATTGAAACATTTTGTATACACAACTCCATACCTAGTTCCAGTATTCTTCCACAAACACTTCCAGGGATATGTGGCAAGAAAAAGTCAATTTGCACAGAAAGTGCCACGCCCCTTTTTCTTATGACCCTAATCTTCTTTCATGAATTTAGAATTGTACCAAGTCCAGTACTCTACCATGAACACCTCTAGAGATATGCAGTATAAAAGTAAATTTGTACGGGAGGTTCCATGCCCGCTTTTCGAAAAACGCAAATTTTTCTCCATGAGTATGGAATTAATTTTGTATACACATCTCGGTGCCAATTCCGTCCTCTGCAATAAACACCTCCAGAGATATGCAGCATAGAAAAATCAATTTGCATGGGAGTTGTCACATCCACCTTTTCCAATAACTCATTTTTCTCCATGGTATGGTATTAGTTTCACATACATACATACATATGTATTTCCATACCAACCTTGAGTACTTTACCCCAAACATTTGAAGGGATATGCAATATGAAACTTTCAGTCAGTATTGGAGGTGCTACGCCTCTTTTCCAAAAACGTCCATTTTTCTCCGTGAATATGAACATGATTTCACACAGTGTTGGAAAACTGTTAATCTGATTAACGATTAAAATGTTAATCGCGTTTGACGATTAAAATTAATTAGTCGTTATCAACTGTACGATTAATGATAACATTTTTTGAATCGTTTATCGCTGGCTGCGATTACGTTTAATTAATTTAAAACATTAATCGTTAATCCAATTAAAAATAAAATCTGATTAATTTGTCTAGTTTGTCCGAGTTTGAAACCATACACCAGTTATAGTAATTATTTTGTGTTTTACGCTTATAAAAATCACATAATATAAAAAAATTATAATTATTGTTATTAATAATACATAAACTGGGAACTTTTACAAACCTAGTTTGTAAAACGTTTGTTGGTATATATCTTAATGAAAATGCGCACGAAATTGCTTAGATGGATGAGGAAACCCGACTTAGCCATACCGGATTAACTTGCTTTGTGTGCACAGGGATTTTCCAGCATAACTTAATTAATCACCAAACCTACTTGATCAAATTAAGAGTTAATGATTAAAATTTAATTTTTTAATCGCGGTCACGATTAAATGCTCAGTCAGGTTAAAATTAATCATGATTAACTGTAATCAGATTGAATTTAATCGAATTAACTAACTGATTAAGACATCAATCGATTAATGCCATCATTGATTTCACATAGATATCACTATACCAAGTTTCAGTTCTCTCCCACAAATACTTCCAGAGATATGTGTGTAATATGAAAATTCTAATTTGTATGGGAGGGGCCTTGAGCTATCGGACTTACTTTCAGTCTAAGACCATCCTTCCGAAATCCGTAATAAGTGTACTAAATTTCGTTCTGATCGGAAAACCGGTTAAGGAAGTAGCCTGTTTTTCAATCCAGGTCATAAACCATCTTTGAGCAAAATTTCATTTTCAAACAGGTGGCAATTCTTAAAAAAGTAGCCTATTTTCCAGTCTAGCTCATAAGCTATCTGTGTGCAAACTTTCATGCAAATCAGTTCTGTCATTTACGCGTATTAATTTAATTAAACTTTCATAATACGTGATAACTCTTAAAATAGTAGCCTATTTTCCAACATAGGTCATAAGCTATCTCTGTGCGAAATGTCATGCAAATCTGTTCAGTCATTTCCGCGTATTAATTTAATTAAAACTTTTTTAACAGGTGGCAACTCTTCCAAAAAATTTGCCTATTTTCCACTGTAGGTCATAAGCTATCTGCTTGCAAAATTTCATGCAAATCCGTTCAGACTTTTCCGCGTATTAATCTAATTAAACTTTTTTAGCAGGTGGTAACTCTTAAAAAAAGTAGCCTATTTTTCAACCTAGCTATCTGTGTGAAAACTTCCATGCAAATCAGTTCACTCATTTCCGCGTATTAATTAAATTAAACATTTATAACAGGTGGCAACTCTTAAAAAAGTAGGCTACTTTCTAACCTAGGTCATAATCTATCTGTGTGCAAAATTTCATGCAAATCCGTTTAGTCGTTTCCGCGTATTAATTTAATTAAACTTTTTAACAGGTGGCAACTCTTCCAAAATATTAGCCTATTTTCTACTGTAGGTCATAAGCTATCTGTGTGCAAATTTTCATGCAAATCCGTTTAGTCGTTTCCGCGTATTAATTTAATTAAACTTTTTTAACAGGTGGCAACTATTCCAAAAAATTAGCCTATTTTCTACAGTAGGTTATAAGCTATCTGCTTGCAAAATTTCATGCAAATCCATTCAGTCGTTTCCGCGTATTAATTTAATTATACTTTTTTAACAGGTGGCAACTCTTAAAAAAATATCCTATTAACCAATCTGGCCCATAAGCTATCTGCGTACAAAATTTAATGCAAATCCGTTCAGTCGTTTCCGCGTGATGATTTCCCAAACATCCAAACATACAAACTTTCACATTTATAATATTAGTAAGATTCATTTTTACTATGCATTATTTCAGTGTAGGTGGACCAGATACCGATAAATTCCAAAAAATCTTATTTATGGTCCGATTTGCGTGAAATTCGATACCCTATTATAAATATGCGTAGAATAGAATCGAGTCATTGTTTTACAGTTCGAAAGGTGTTTGAAGGCGCCGCAAACATAGGGTATTGGCTATTTAACAATACTTATTACACAGGCCAACAAAAATGGAAAAAAAATTTGATGCAGAAAATGTTAACGCTATTTTTGACAGTTTTTTTTGTGCTGATTACGAATCCGTAAGCAAAAAGTTACCATCAGCTCCAGAATTTGGAAAAAACGAGGTCAAATTGTAAAAAAATCGAATTTTTTGCAATATTTGAGAAGCTCTAGCAAAGAAACAAAGGGTGGTAGAACCTTCCACTTAGGCTTTTCTTAAGGCAAGTTCCCGCACCTTTGCTTGATGGTCACTTAGAGCTGGTTCTCCAACTCAACTTAACTTAGTTTAGCCACTTTTTGGACTTAAGTCAAAAGTTAGCCTACGTTTTACACAGCTTATTCTTGATTAAGTCAAGAAAATTGGATTAACTAAGTTAAATTGAGTTGAAGAAACCAGCCCCTATAGTCATTTGTTGAACAGGAATAACTGATTTTGGGAAGTTGGAGTTCCTACCACAATTAAGCAAAAGGTGATAGAACCTTCCACGTAAGCATNCAGTTTTTTTTGTGCTGATTACGAATCCGTAAGCAAAAAGTTACCATCAGCTCCAGAATTTGGAAAAAACGAGGTCAAATTGTAAAAAAATCGAATTTTTTGCAATATTTGAGAAGCTCTAGCAAAGAAACAAAGGGTGGTAGAACCTTCCACTTAGGCTTTTCTTAAGGCAAGTTCCCGCACCTTTGCTTGATGGTCACTTAGAGCTGGTTCTCCAACTCAACTTAACTTAGTTTAGCCACTTTTTGGACTTAAGTCAAAAGTTAGCCTACGTTTTACACAGCTTATTCTTGATTAAGTCAAGAAAATTGGATTAACTAAGTTAAATTGAGTTGAAGAAACCAGCCCCTATAGTCATTTGTTGAACAGGAATAACTGATTTTGGGAAGTTGNTACACAGCTTATTCTTGATTAAGTCAAGAAAATTGGATTAACTAAGTTAAGTTGAGTTGAAGAAACCAGCCCCNAAGTCAAGAAAATTGGATTAACTAAGTTAAATTGAGTTGAAGAAACCAGCCCCTATAGTCATTTGTTGAACAGGAATAACTGATTTTGGGAAGTTGGAGTTCCTACCACAATTAAGCAAAAGGTGATAGAACCTTCCACGTAAGCATAATTAAAGCTAGAACTACAGACTACCATCCCTGAAAGTACTATTCTTGCACCTTGCCCTAATGGTCACCTATACTCATTTACTTTTTATCGCCGAAAATAGTGTAAAAATCAGTGTTACCTGTTCAGTGAATGACTATTGGTAACCTTAGGGTCAAGGTGCAGGAATGGTATTTTCAGGGATTGAAGTCAGAAGTCCAAGCCTTAATTTAAGCCTAACTGGAAGGTTCTATCGCCTTTCGTTTCATTGCTAGAGCTTCTCAGATATTAAAAAAAAGCAATTTTTTTACACTTTCACAACATTTTTCTCAAAATCTGGAGCTGATGGAAACTTTATACTTACAGTATCGGTCATATCTATAGCACGCCATTTCAAAGTGATATTGTGTGCCACTTATGTTTATTTATTTATTTTTAAGAATTTTCAATTAAAATATAGTTCTTTCTTCAACAAAACCCATATAAACCCAAGTTTAACAATTTTTAGAATACGACAAAAAATTGCAAAAAATTTTCATATAAATTTCAACCTTTTTTCTCGGAAGTGATAGAATTTTTCTGTAACACAGTTTTATAGCCCAATCAATTTTAGTCTGATAATGTGCAAGTTTCAAGTGGCTAAAGGTAACCGTTGATTTTTTAGAATTTTTTTCGCCAAAGGTGTTGCGGTTTTCTTCCATATACAAATAAATTGACTTTATTCATTATATGGAAGCCAATGCGACAAAAAAAAAATTCTAAAAAATTAACAGTAATTCGTAGCCACTTGAAATTTGCACATTATCAGACTAAAATTGCAGGGGCTAAAAAACTGTGCACTCAAAAAAATTCTAACACTTCCGAGAAAAAAATTTGAAATTTAGGTGAAATTTTGTTGCACTTTTTTGAAGTTTTCTACCAATTGTTAAACTTGGGTATATATGGGGTTTGTCTGAGAATGAACGAGATTTTAATTGAAAATTCCTAAAAATAAATAAATAATCATAAGTGGCACACAATATCACTTTGAAATGGCGTGCTATAGATATGACCGATACTGTACGTATTCTTAATCAGCAAAAAAAAAAGCCTGTCAAAACCAGCTTCAACATTTGCCGCATCAAAATCGGTGTAGCCTTACCTACACTAATTATATAAAGAGAAGCTCCTTCTTTTTATAAGACGTGATCTCGCGAACGGCTGTACGGATTTTTTTAAATTTTGGACACCTACTGCGGACTTTGTATATATTAAGGGAGCGTGGCATCACCCATACATATCGAGTTTTTCATACTGTATATCTCTGAAAGTATTTGTGGTAATGTCCTGGAAATTAGTATAGAGGTTTTGGGGCTACTGGAAAAGGGGCGTGGTGCTTTCCAAACACATTGAAACTTTTACCTATCTGTAAATATGTACACCCAGAATACAGTGTTTTTTTTTCTTTTTCATAATACTTTTTTTCGTTAATCTTTTATAGAAATATATTTCAGTTTGCATCAAATGGCACCAAATTTTGTGTATGCAGTTTTTAGCTCACTCAATTTCAGTATCATAAAGTGCAAGTTTTTAATGGCTATAAGATACCGTTGATTTTTGAGAATTTTTTCGCCGATGATGTTGGGCATTTTCTCCGTATAACGAATGCGTGAGTTTTTTTGTATGGGAAAAAATGCCGAAGAGTGTCAGTATGTAAAAGACTTAATCTGGTGGCTTAACTCCTCCTAAACGACCGAAACGATTTTAATGATAATTTTTGTTGGCGCTCGAGCCGAGGTATTGCTAAAAGTCGTCGATTCGGAGGCACCAGAGATCAAAGTCAAATTACTCCCGTTAAATCAACCAACAGAACCATTGCGGTCCTTGCTTTACGGTGACTAAACAGAATGTGGACCAGTGATACTCACCAGTTTAGAAATTGCCTCCAACTATACTATACAGATTCAAGGACCGTTCACTATCGTGCTGCAAGGACTTCTTCCCGGTATAACGCTTTCGTCAGGTTATCTAAATAAGACGGCAATGGAGGATATGCCTTCTGTCGACCACAAAACCAAACGTGAACGTGAATTGCTGGCGAAAACGTTGGACCAAATGTTTCAATAAAAAAATTAATTTTGGGTGTGACGAAGTTCGCTGGGTCTGCTAGTTATAATAAAATTTTTTTTTTTTCTTAAAAAAAATTTGATCGACAAAGTACAAAATAAAATAATCTTTTAAATATAATAAAAAGAAAAATTAATTACACATTTGGAAGCTGCAAAAATACCACTTAACGATATCGAGTTTCATTGGCTGGAGAATTTCGCAGGTTACCTTGTCTCGAAAATGGGTCTGGCGGAATTCGGTTTCAGGACGAGTGAAGGGAAAGACCATAATTTACGGTCTTTAATTGCAGATCTGAAGGAGGTCTTTATAAATCAAGTGCAGATTTTGTTAAACTTTTGGAACATTTTAACTCGAATTTTATTGAAATTAATGGTGAAAAATTAACAAGTCCATATTTAAAAAAAAAATTATTGTACAATTCAAATGTTACTATCGAGAATTGTAAACCGTCTTTTTTGGGAAGGACATTTTTTTCAATACGATATTTAAATCTAAAGTTAAAAGAGAACAAAACGAAATATTAAAATAAGAAGATGAGAAAAATAAATACAAATAAATAAAAACATTTAATAATGTTAACGCAACATACATAGATATAGATTAATTTTCAGTTTCGTGGTACGGGTGAGAAATACCATAAACGTAAGTATATATGCCATTAACCATTGTACTTCGAAGTAAAATTGCATTCTTTATACACATGTACATATTTTCAATACATATGTATAGCGTGTACTAGACTTGTTTAATTTCGTCTTGGAAGACTCAAATATTAACACACATTTACTGTGAAAGAAATTCCCATCTCGAAATTCCCTAATTTATTTTCAAATATAAACAATATGGTAACGCTGCTAGCAACATGAACACATTGGCTGCGTTTCTTTATACATTCCGGATAATCCCATTTCACAGCCGGAATAAACAGAATACGTTTGAAATATACGTTAACATATCATCAGGAACGTTCTAAAGAATAAGTAAACAAAAAAGGTTTATTCCAAACGTTCAGAATGAATAAAGAAATTCAGCCATTATGAAGCTTCAAAAATCTCAGTATCCGTCAAAACGTTGTTTATTGAAACTACCTTCTTTTTTTATTCAGCCTTATCATGAGTTTCATTTTCCCTGAACCGGTTCACTTTTCACTTTTGGTTTCCATGGTTTTACTATGGGCGAGAAACAAATTTTCGGGTGAATTTTTTTTCATGCGAAACTCATGATAAGGCAGATTATGTACAAAGTCAGCATTAATATCACAGATGACAGTTAAGTCTCAGGTGGATTTTTATATCAGATTCTCATTTTTATGAAAAGTGCAGATAGAGGGTATTAAATATAAGCCCTCGATTAGTTATTTGTTTCTGTGCATTGTTAGAAATTTAAAAATAAATTTTTTTGCTTTTGTACTGTTCCCTCCTTGTTCCTTTGGGGAACAGCTCCTTTTCTGACCCGTTGGGTAAATTAAATTTTTTCAAAAGAAAATATTTTATGTTACTACTAAAAATGTTATTTATTTCTGAGCATTGTTAAACATTTTTTTAATTGTTTTTACTTTGCTTTGTACTGCTAAGTACTTGCTCCTTTGGGGAGCAGATATCTTTCGGTCCTGTTGGGAAACCAGTGTTGTCAGGTTATTGCAGTAGTTTACCCCCTAGGGCATGCCAGTATGCCCTAGATTTCCCTTCCGTACCACTAAATTTATTTAGAATTATTGTAATCTTATTTTTTCAATGGCAATTGTCAATTCAGAGGGATTACATATTTCATTTCAATTAAACTTTTAACTAACTCTTGTTGTTATTTGTCATTTGGCACCAAAACATAATGACATATTTACATATACATGCATAGGTTTGCGTTGGCGTTGGTAGCAGGATTTGATGATTTTATGCATATAAAACTGTTTACATAGATAACGGATTACCCCCAAAAATCCATTTTGAATGTCCCCTAGACGAATTTTCTCCCCTCTAAAGCTTTCCTCTAAATATTTGGTTTCCCTAAATTTATCCCTAGGGCAGTCAAAAGCCTCTAAATGTAGGGGGAAACCTGCAAATCTGGCAACACTCTGGGCAACTGCGGATAGTGAAGTAGCACACAGGTATTGAATGAAAAATGATGGCGCCATTGAACATAAGATGTAGCTTATCTTTTGCATATAAATTTTATCTCCTTCCAGTGAATTTAGTCCATGATCTTCTTGTAGCATTTTATGAAATAGAAGGAAGTAAAAGCGAATAGCATGAATCATACCCAATAATTAGTTTTTAACAATGAGCGGCGCAATCGCGTAAATCAGAAATCACTGCCTAAGAACAGTGGAGGGTAACGGAGAAGCTAACGTCTTGGAAAAAGCTCTGGGCTGGAGAAAGGGTTTAGACGGCCCGTGCTTACTTTCAGCCTGGCTGGGGACCTAGATTAATAACTTCATTGCCCGGCACTCATAAAAAAATAATGAGTTCAATTTTCAATAAAAATCCAAAAAACGCGGCTATAGAAAAACCCGGCAGCTGCAGATAGGTTGCTAGTTCAAGCCAAAGAGGTGGCTAAACACGCTAAATCGGCGGGCACTATCCAAAACAGGCAACGATCTGCGACGTAAAATAATTATTTTAGAGCCGATTTGTAGATTCCGGGCACGAAATGTGGTTTTTTGCGTTCCTCACGCTCTGGGCATTTTTGGCACGTATTGACACATTTTTGACACTTGTGAGAGAGTAACTTATTTTATTTTACAACGCTTTAATCAACTTGCAATGTTGTATGTCCAGACCACCATATACTATAAATATAGCAAAGGTATTTATGGCAAACCTAGTCTAGATATCAACCTCGTCGTAGGTATCATATCAAAGACATACAATTAGAAAAACTCTAGAGATAGATGTCGCCTCGGCAAAAGAATTTAAAAATATACACTACATACGCTACAGCGGAAATGGACGACACGCCATTTCTTTAAATGAAATTAATTGCTGCTATATGTATGTATGTACATATGTAGGCATATACTAAATGTGAGCAAACAACATTTTGCTTGCATAGTCTTCTGTTCTCTTTTCACTGCAAATTGAATTATTTTAGTATCTATTGCAAAATTTTATACAGGCAAGACTAAAAAGTATAAAATAAATTAAAAAAAAAAAACTTTTTAATATACCACGCTTTTATAAATGAACAAAAATTAGAAAATAATATTTCTCAGACCCATAGAACTTCTTTGGATAACTTTTGATTTTGAAATTTTAGCAAAAGTCATTATAAACAATTTATGAGATTGAAAATGAAAAGCGTGGGGCGCATGTAATAGGCCTGATTTGAAATTGAAGAGTAATATATGTATGTACGTGGGCGGCCGCTGTGGTGTAGTGGTAAGTAGTGCGCGCTTCCACTTCGCAACGCACTACTTAGGTTTTTTCTTAACAGCGGTCGTCCCTCGGCAGGCAATGGCAAACCTCCGATTGTATTTCTGCCATGAAAAACAGCTTCTCATAAAAATACAATCGCCGTTCGGAGTCGGCGTTAAACGTTAGGTCCCTCCGCCTTGTGTGACAACATCAAGGCGCACAGCACAAATCGGAGGAGAAGCTCGGCCAAACACTAACATATGTGTAAGCGCCAATCTATTATTATTATTATTGTGTGGGTATATTAATAACGACCACTTAAAATCGATCTCAAATTTGTACTTTCGCTGTAGAAATTTTAGATCTATGTTATGTATGTAGTTTGAATATTGTGAATTTAATCTAATGCTTTGTATTGCAACGCGCCACGTTTTTCGTTTTCAATCTCATAAATTGTTTATAATGACTTTTGCTAAAATTTCAAAATCAAAAGTTATCAAAACAAGTTCTATGGGTCTGGGAAATATTATTTTCTAATTTTAGTCCACTTATTTATTTATTTTTATAATTTATTTACACTCTAATTACCGGAGCAGTCCGGAAAGCGTGTGGAGCAAAGCTATTGTGTACTCGCTCCAGCCCATGCATGATGATATTCATTGAATTATTTTGCAAAACTATAACTAAATAAGGAGCGAAGGGTATTATGGACCGCATAAGAAAAATTTCAGTAAAAAAAAACCGAAATCTGAGTTTTCGCTCATTTTTAATGCATAACATAGCCCAACAAAGTAGAAACAAATTTTGTACGGTAAATGTTAAAGCCGTTTTTGTTAAGACTTTTTGTGCTGATTACGAATCCGTAAGCATAGTTTCCATCAGATCCAGATTAAAAAAAAACGAGATGAAATATCAAAAACTCGCGTTTTTTGCAATATTTTAGAAGCTCTTGCAAAGACTGCTTAAATTAAAGCTAGAACTCTCGACTACTATCTCTGACATTACCATTACTTGACTTGACTTGAAGGTCACTTAATCACTTAGTCATTTCTTATATTTGTTTTTATTTTACTTTAAAAAATTAAGGAAGAAGTTGAATAAAATTTTTGAACGTTTATCATAGGTTTCAAAAAGAAGTGTCATTGCCATTGATTATTGTGGTACACCAACTGTACACTGAATTCTTGTACAAAAATATATCTCCCCATGATTCCAGAAAATTATAAAAATAATAAAATATTATAAAATTACTAGTGAACCCGTTTGGCGTAAAAACGCCCAAGATAAAATTTTAAAAACCTACAAACTATTCCAAATATTAGTAAGGTATAATCGATTCGAGTTTCATATTTCTTCTAAATCCGTGCAGACGCTTCGCGGAGTAGGTTTTTAATATTACAGGGTCCTTATTTTTCAAGTTATAAAATTTATTTTCGAGTAAACTTCTACAAAGTTCAATTTGAGTTCGAAGCGAATTTGGTTTAAATTCACTCGGAAATGAATTGCAAAACCTACCTGAAAGCCTTTTCAATCCCATTTCAATTGATATCCATCCTTTAAAAATTAACTTATTAAATAATTTGAATGCAGCTTATAAAATACATTTCAACCCTCCTAAATATATTTATATCAGAAATATAGCGTTTTCAACCCAATTACGATTGAAACACATATTTTAATAACTCATTTGATTTTTTAAGTAATTTGACTATTTGAACAGGTGGAAACCCTCTTCAAGCACCCAAAAAATATTTCTGGCGTTCAAACTAAAGACTTCTTAACACTCTTTCGTTTGACGTCGATATATATACCCAAATTTTAATACACATTTGAATTAGGTGATTGCCATAACATGTTGCAACCCTCCTAAATATATTTCAGAAATAACGCCTTTTCAAAATCCTTTCGATGATACCCATCTCTTAATACTTCATCCAACTTCTTAAATAATTTGAATGCCACTTTATAAACACGTGGCAACCCTCCTCACATATTCTAAATGTGCAAACTCAAGTTTTTTTAACACCTCCATATTTCAAATAACTTGCGTTTAAGTTTATCAAATTCGACTTTTTAAACAGGTGTCCCCCCTCTTCAGAAGTTGCTTCGCGCTTAGATATTCTTAAATATTCTTCATCTAACATTGCGATACATAGTTTAGTTAACTGATGATTAAGTTGAATTTTATTTTTTAAACATGTGGCAACCCCGTTAAATATAGTTCAGAAATGAAGATTTTTTTTAAACCCTTTCCATTGATACCCATATTTTAATAATTCATTTAACTTATTTAATAATTTGAAATAAATTTTTAGACAAGTGGCAACCCTTTTACAACACCTCAAAAATATTCTTAATGTTTAAACTAAAGACTCCTTAACACTCTTTCATTTGACATTCATATTTTGACATTTCATATAACTTTTGGATAGCTAATTAAATTCGACATTTCCAACAGGTGGCAACCCACTTCAAAATACTATTTTCAAACTGCTACCTTCTCAGCCCCTTTCGTTTGGCCCCCATATGTTGAAAATTTTTTTTTCTAATTAATTTCTTTAATTCAAATTTAAATTAATTTTTAAAACAGGCGGCAACCCTTCTAAAGTTAAGTTAAGGAAGAAAGATTTTCAAAACCATTTCCAATGACACCCATTTTGTAATATTTGATTTTTTTAAGATAATTTGAATATAATTTTTTAAAAGGTGGAAACTTTTTTCAAAAAAGTAAAAACTTATTGCATATCTGTAGTCCAAGCCTTTTAGGAAAATCGAACGAAAGGTGCGGGTATTATGACATTCCTTATTAAATAATTTGAATTCAGTTGTTCTACAGGTGACAATTCTTTTCGAAAAAAATAAAACCAGTTTGCATATCTACAGGCCAGGCGCTTTAATTTGACACCCCAGTTTTGAAAATCAAGCGAACGGTGCGGTGTCTTTTATCCTGGACAAAAATTGCCTTCGCGTATCTATCTATACATAGTAGTGTGGGCCGAAAATCTGCTTTTTTTAGAATTTTGATTGGTAATAGCAAAAATATGGTTCATTATGCTCTAAAAAATATCTGTGTGAAATATGAAAATTTTTGGTCAATATCTTAGTCCATCAAAGTTCAAGTACTAAAAATTTTTTTTTAACAAATTCGATTCTCTTCAAAAAAGGTCCATATATATATATATATATTGAACTTTGATGGACTTGGGCGAGCCTAAGATATTGCCCAAAAAATTCCAACTTTCACACATATATTTTTTAAAGCATTATGAACCATATTTTTGTTATTACCAATCAAAATTCTAAAAAAACGGATTTTCGGCCCACTCTAATCTATACTAATTATATAAAGAGAAGTCCCTTTTTTTTGTAACAGGTAATCTCGCGAACGGCTGGTCCGATTTTCATGAAATTTTGTATACAAATAGCTTTCGGTAACCACCATGTTTTAGGCTAAACAAATTTTACTTTTTTTCGGGTAGGTGGACCAGGGACCGGTCTATTCGAAAAAATCGTATTATAGTCCAATTTGCTTAAAATTTATTGNGTAACCACCATGTTTTAGGCTAAACAAATTTTACTTTTTTTCGGGTAGGTCGACCAGGGACCGGTCTATTCGAAAAAATCGTATTATAGTCCAACTTGCTTAAAATTTATTACGTAAGTAGCTTTTTAGCATATATTCGCATATATGACCCATTTTTTCCGGGAAGTGGTCCAAGGACCGATCTATTCGAAAAAATCGAATTTACGGTCCGATTTGCTTAAAATTCGGTACGTAGGAAGCTTTTTAGCATATATTCGCATATATGACCCATTTTTTCCGGGAAGTGGTCCAAGGACCGATCTATTCGAAAAAATCGAATTTACGGTCCGATTTGCTTAAAATTCGGTACGTAAGTAGTTTTTTAGCATATAGTAGTATATATGGTAAATTTTTTCCGAGAAGTGGACCAGAGACTGATCTCTTCGAAAAAGTCGTATTTACGGTCCGATTTGCTTAAAATTCGGTACGTAGGTAGCTTTTTAGCATATATTAGCATATATGATCCATTTTGTCCGAGAAGTGGACCAGGGACCGATCTGTTCGAAGAAATCGTATTTATGGTCCGATTTGCTTAAAATTCGGTACGTAGGTAGCTTTTTGCCTGGATAAGCTTATAGATTCCTGTTTTCCAATTTTCATGCAATTTCGAATATAAATAGCTTTAAGTAACGACCATATCAAGGGGCGAATTCGTCACTAGGCAAGATTTTTTTGCGCCAATCAGAAACAACGGATACTGTCAAAATATAATTATAATATATAATATATCTCAACTAATATATATTTTGAAAGCCGTTTTTTAGTTTTCGCAAGGCTCGAGAGCGGCTGAACCGATTTTTTTGAAACTGCCACCTGCCGCACGTGTCCCAAGGATGGTTTTAGGCTGAAAAAAATCTATATGTAAAGGGGGCGTGGCACTTCCCATACAAACCGAATTTCTCATGCTACATATCTCTGAAAGTGTGCGTGGTAGAGTTTTGGAAATTGGTATGGAGATATACGAAATCAATCGCATACCCTTGGAGAAAAATTTTAGCTATTGTAAAAAGGGGTGTGACATCTCCCATACAAACCGAATTTTTCATACTGCTTATCTCTGGAAATTTTTTGGTAGAGTTCTAGAGTTTTGTATGGAGATGTACGAAATAAATCGCATACTCTTGGAGAAAAATTGGAACTATTGGAAAAGGGGGCGTGGCATCTTCCATACAAACCGAATTTTTCATACTGCCTATCTTTGGAAGTGTTCATGGTAGAGTTCTGGAACTTGGTATGGAGATATACGAAATCAATCGCATACTCATGAAGAAAGAGGGCAGCTGTTGGAAAGGGGGGCGTGGCACCTCCCATATAAATCGAATTTTTATACTGCATATCTCTGAAAGTATTCATGGTACAGTACTGGAACTTCGTATGGAGATATGTATATAGTTGAAATCAAGCCCATACTCATGGAGAAAATTTGGGCTATTTGAAAAGGGGTGTGAGGCCTACAAACGTACCGACCTTTAGCTATCTTTGAATGAATTTTTTTATTCTTCTGTAGGTGTGTTTGTGAGTGATCTCCTCCTAAATGGTTGTACGGATTTTAACGAAACTTTTTGTGTATTTGAGTGGGTCTCTGGATGGTTTAGTTTCACAATTTAATCCGACAGTTGGCGCTGTAGTTGAGTTATTACTAAAAATCTTATTTATGATCCGATTTGGCTAATGTTTTAAATATGTATGCAATACTATTGCAAAAACGTGCTGCCAAGTGGTGCTGAAGTCGAGCTATTACTAAAAATAGCCAAGTGAGAAAAGGGGCCGTGAAGGTCAGATTAAATCGACCTGTTGCACCATTGAGTATATCGAACGCTCCTGCGTTGCAATTGGCCCAATGGATGTGATTTTCCAATATTATTGTGCGTTCAAACTTTTAAGGTATTTCGTCTGAAATAAGTATATGTATATTGCATTTCTGTAGAACAATGATTCGCACCCATTTTGAAATTGCCACCTACTATACTGTAAAGCTTCTAGGACATTCACTATAGAACCGGGTCATTGTTGCCGCCAGGGAGTGAAGAGGAAAAAATTTATTTCGCTTTGCGAATAACCGTGCTATGAAATGCCGCACAACTGGAGAATTTCAAGAACGGATATAACACTTTCCTTAGGTTATTTAAAGCGGCAAATGACCACCAAACCTTAATCTTAGCAGACAAATGTGCCAATGAAAATCGTAAACGTGAATTGTTGGTGAAAATGTTGGACCAAAAAGTTTCAATAAAATATATAAAAATTTTGGGCGGGACGAAGTTCGCCGGGTCTGCTAGTACATTGTATAAAGGAAAGTCGAGAGTGTTTGTACGCGGTGATCTCGAAAACTACTGAAGGGATTTTGACGAGATTTTCTATAATATACTTTTTATCGACAGGAGAGTGACCTGTGCCACCTGTCTTAAAAACTATAATATCCGCACCGTTCGTTGGATTACAAAAGATGAGGTGTCAAATGAAAGGGATTGACCTCTAGAAAAGCACACATTTTTTTTTAATAGGGTTGCCACCTGTGAAATTACTATATTCAATTATATTAAGCGTAGCCTTCAGTTCTGCACCATTACTGCGAAACGAAAAGACTTAGCCTCTACATGTACAATAATGTATTATTTTTCTGAGTAGGGTTGCTACCTAGTAAAAAGTTAAAAGATTTTCGCCGTTCGTTGGGTTACAAAATGAAATACCAAATGAAAGTGCCTGGCGTTCGCAAGTACAAAAGCTTCAATTTTTTAATAGGGTTGCCACCTATTTAAAAATTACTATCATCTGTACACAGTATTAAGGAAAGTTGAGATATTTTGACCACGCTAATCTCAAAAACTACTGAACGGATTTATACGAGATTTAAGTACAATTATGTATCGATAGGAATATTATTTTAGTAATTTAAATTCCTATAGGGTTGCCACCTGTCTAAAAAAATATTAGATGCGCACTGCTCGTTAAAATACAAGAAATGAGGTGTCAAATATAAGGGCGCGGCTTTTAGATGTTCAATTATGTATTACTTTTTGAGTAGGGTTTCCACTTTTTTAATATTATAAGATCTTCACCGTTTGTTGGACTAAAATCTGAGGTACCAGGTGAAAGGATATGGTTGCATGCGCAATAAATGTTTTTGTTTGAGTGGGGTTTGCCACCTATTTAAAAATAATGTAAGTATAATACTAGAGGGCATTTTTTGTTAACGACATTAGATTTGCACAGTTCATTAAATTTTACATAATGAGGTGTCAAATAAAGAGGCTAGACCTTTCGATTTGCAGTAAGGTTTTATTTTTCGAAGAGGGTTGCCCATGGGCGTAGCCAGGTAGGGGCAGGGGGTGCTCGAGCCGCACCCCCCCCTAACTTTCAAATTTTCCTTATATAAATAAAATAGTACCCTGAAATGCCAGCTTAATAGGGTCGAGCCCTCCCCTAAATTTCATTCTGGCTACGCCGATGGGGTTGCCACCTGTGCGAAGAATTAAACGAATGTGGGCTGTTCGTTAGATTACAAGAAATGAGGTGTCAAATGAAAGGGCTTGGCCTCCAGATGCGCAATTATATATTATTTTTTTAGTAGAGTTGCAACCTGTTTAGTTGCCAATCGAGTTAATTTATTCTATGGATAAGTTTTCGAGATATTTTAATATGTACATGGCGTATGAGTAATATTATTTCCTGCTCATTTTTCATACAAAAAATCCCTCGCATTTTCTTTATTTATCCATCGATTTTCGTCATTATCAACTTGATTTTTTTTGTAACAGAACAGACTTTAACACAGCCTTGAATGTATTAAACGTGCGCTCGGTGTGAGTTGATACAAGTGGCGCGCAATTTAAATATGGAACGTTTGAAACTTTTATATTATCAGGCTTTTTCCTCGCTATACTCGCTCACTTTTTTAAAGGTACAATAGGCAAAAAAAGGCAACATCAAATGTGTATATATGGAATCAGGGAAAGCTAAATCTTGGACATATGGAATCAGGGAAAGCTAAATCTATCTCTTTAGCAGAAAAAAGGCAATTTCCATAAAATCTGTTCCCTGCTTATAAGACTTTTAGCAGTACTTGTTGGAGGCCCATCAATGTTGCTTGATATACTACTTAACCGTTTATCGGCTGAAGCTAAAAGACGGTTATTGTCCGCGCCGTGGTTAGACAGACTTAGAGCCATTTAAACAATACTAGAGTGCCAGTTACTGCCGAAATTCGACAGTTTTTCTAGTTTTAGAAGCCTTGCAGAGGTTTTCTAACTTAACACGTAGCAAAACTTATACGCTACAAATTAACTAACCGGAAAATCTTCTGCTAAAACGTAACTAAACTTTTTTTTATCTGAGAAGGTCTTTGGAGACTTCGGCAGGACTTGGAATTGACCCGATACATTCAAGTTTATCGATAAATTTCAATGATTTGATACATATCGATAGTTCGATGAATGTCAAGAACACTAAAATTCGATAACTCAACAAAATTCGTTAACTCGACCAATTTAGATAACTGTGAAATTCGATGGCTCGATAAATTTCGGTAACTCAAAAATGTAAAAACTTTGGATACCTTTATAAATTTTTACTTTTGACATCTCCACATTTTTCGAAAACTATCTAATCATATTGATAAATCGATAAGCTTATATAACCTTGAAATTTCGATAAATCGACATATTTTGAAAGTTCCATAAACTTCGCTTCGTTGAACCAACCAATTTCAGTAGATCAATAATTATCGATCTCTGTAAGTTGAAAGAACTCCATTCATTACGACACCTCCATATGTTTCGTTAAGTCTATAAATAATGATAATTCAATAAATATCGATAACTTGATACATTTCTTTAACTTGACCAATTTCGTTAATCCCACACGTTTTTATAGCTCGATAACTATCCGCAAATTTGGACAACTAAGTTTCTGTGTCTATAAATTTCGACAACTCAGTACACATTGATCAGTTTGAATAATTCGATACGTTGCGATAACTTAAACATCATGGATAAATTTCGATAATTATAAACTTCGATGATTCGATAAATTTGAGTAACCTTTATGGCTGATTATTTCGATTCCTATCGGAAAATTTCAACTCTTTTAAACTAATTCTTACGTATTTCTCATCATCTCCATTTTCGCCTTTATCTCAATTTTCGTCTTTATCTTCACTTTTGCCCTTTTTTGTCTTCATCGTTATCACTTGTTTCTTCATCTTCATATTTATCTTTATTTCAAAGTTTAATTTGAAATCCGAAGTAAAACAAAATGCGAAACAGCTTAAATTAAACAGGTTGCCATACACCATACACAAATATGGAAATTTTTAAACGACGATTTTCAACCTCTTTCGAAACTATAAAAACTCTCCTCATCTACAGAAAATTACCTTTCCAACGGTGTTATTGGTTTTGAAATCGGTAACTTTACTTTGATCTTCATCTTTGTTTTTATCTTTCACATCTTTGCTTATGTCCTTTTCTTTTTGTTTTCACGTNGAAAATTACCTTTCCAACGGTGTTATTGGTTTTGAAATCGGTAACTTTACTTTGATCTTCATCTTTGTTTTTATCTTTCACATCTTTGCTTATGTCCTTTTCTTTTTGTTTTCACGTAGATGAGGAGCGATGACGTGATAAGATGTGACGTGATTTTATGTGATGTGATAGGATGTCATGTCATGTGTTGTCATATCCTGTGATGTCATGTCATATGATGTCATACCATATGATGTCATATCATGTGATGCCACGTCATGTAATGCCATGTCATGTCATACGATGTCATATCATGTGATGTCAAGTCATGTGATGTCATGCCATATAATGTGATGTAATATCATATAATGTCATGTCACGTGATATCGTGTGATGTGATATCATATTATGTGATGTAATATCATGTGATGTGTTGCCATGTAATGTGATCACATTCCATGTTCCGATTAGTATATCGATAACCCTGTTGATAACTGTGTCGATAAAAATACCGATAACAATATCCATAAACATATAGAAAAATACAACGATTGTAAAATCGATTAATTCATCGATAAATATAACAATCATCAGTATCGATTATTGTACATATCGTTAACAATATAAATGACTAAATCGATAACAAAATCAATTATTTAATCGATTATTATACCGATAACAATATCCATTATTGTATCGATAACAATATCGATTATTATATTGATTATTATATCGATTACAATAGCGGTTATTTAATCAATAACAGTATCGATAACAATATCGATTATTTTATCGATAGCAATATCGATCATCATATCGATAAAAATATCGAGTTTTATATCGATAACAATATCGATCTTCATCCTCATCCTCATCCTTTTCTTTATATTTATCTTTATTTTTGCATATTCCTCTTCATTTTTACCTTAAAGTGTTTTAATTTACTTTGATCTTCGGTTTTGCCTGTACCTCTAGGCATCTTGGTTTTTGTTTTTATTCTCAACCGCTAAACCGCTGAGAACCATTTCCATGTGCTTTATTCCCCTTGAATTTGACAATTTACTCCCAACCAACCAACTGGCGCTAAAGAAGTTTCACTTCATAAATTCAAGAAATGTTCTTACCCTTTCAGTTACCCTAATTCTTATGTATCTGTCATTGTCCCGATTTTCGTCTTTATCTTCACTATTGCCTTCTTTTTTTTACTTCATCGTTATCATTTATTTCTTCATCTTCATATTTGTCTTTATTTCAAAGCTTAATTTCAAATCTGTAGTGAAACAACACGCGAAACATGTCAAATTGAACATGTTGCAGCAACATCTATACCCAATTTGAAAAAGTTTAAACGACGGTTTTGGCCGTAATTTTTAACCAATTGTGAAACCATAAAAACTCTGCGCATCTACGGAAAAATGCCTTTCCAACGGTGTTCTTGGTTTTGAAATGGATTCGGTAGAATCGCCAAACGAACGGAGACAAAATTTATGTTAGCGTATTAATATATAGACCAGAGTGCCAGTTGCTGTCGAAATTCGACAGTTTTTCTAGTTTTAGAAGCCTTGGAGAGGTTTTTTAACTAAACACGTAGCAAAACTTATACGGTACAAATTAACTAACCGGAAAATCTTCTGCTAAAACGTAACACAATTTTTTTTTTTATCTGATAAGGTCTTTGGAGGACTTCGGCAGGACTTGGAATTCACAGGACTTTCAATTTTATCGCTAAATTTCAATGATTTGATACATATCGATAGTTCGATGAATTTCAAGAACACTAAAATTCGATAACTCAACAAAATTCGTTAACTCGACCAATTTCGATAACTGTGAAATTCGAGAGCTCGATAAATTTCGATAACTCAAAAATGTAAAGCTTTGGATACCGTTATAAGTTTTTACTTTTGACTTCTCCACATTTTTCGGAAACTATCTAAATATTTTGATAACTCGTTACACTCTGTTAAGACGATTAAATTCGATAAGCAGTGACAAATCGATAACCTTTAAATTTCGATAAATCGATATATTTTGAAAATTCCATAAACTTCGCTTCGTTGAACCAACCAATTTCAGTAGATCAATAATTATCGATAACCCTGTAAGTTGAAAGAACTCCATGCATTACGGNAAGGTCTTTGGAGGACTTCGGCAGGACTTGGAATTGACCCGATACATTCAAGTTTATCGATAAATTTCGATGATTTGATACATATCGATAGTTCGATGAATTTCAAGAACACTAAAATTCGATAACTCAACAAAATTCGTTAACTCGACCAATTTCGATAACTGTGAAATTCGAGAGCTCGATAAATTTCGATAACTCAAAAATGTAAAGCTTTGGATACCGTTATAAGTTTTTACTTTTGACTTCTCCACATTTTTCGGAAACTATCTAAATATTTTGATAACTCGTTACACTCTGTTAAGACGATTAAATTCGATAAGCAGTGATAAATCGATAAGCTTATATAACCTTGAAATTTCGATAAATCGATATATTTTGAAAATTCCATAAACTTTGCTTTGTTGAACCAACCAATTTCAGTAGATCAATAATTATCGATAACCCTGTAAGTTGAAAGAACTCCATGCATTACGGCACCGCGATAAATTTCCTTAGGTCTATAAATAATGATAATTCAATTAATATCGATAACTTGATACATTTCTTTAACTTGACAAATTTCGTTAATCCAACACGTTTCTATAGCTCGATAACCATCCGTAAATTTGGACAACTAAGTGTCTGTGTCTATAAATTTCGACAACTCAGTAAACATTGATCAGTTTGAATAATTCGATACGTTGCGATAACTTAATAAGCATGGATAAATTTCGATAATTATAAACTTCGATGATTCGATAAATTTCAGTAACCTTTATGGCTGATTTAATTTCGATTCCTATCGGAAAATTTCAACTCTATTAACCTAATTCTGTTGTATTTCTCTTTGTCTCCATTTTCGCCTTATCTCAATTTTCGTTTTTATCTTCACGTTGCCTTTTTTTACCTTCATCGTTATCACTTGTTTCTTCATCTTCATATTTATATTTGTTTTTGCATATTCCTCTTCACCTTTACCTTAAAGTGTTTAAATTTACTTTGATCTTCGTTTTTGCCTGTACTTTAACCGCTGAGAACCATTTCCATGTGCATTATTCCCCTTGAATTTGAAAATTTACTCCCAACCAACCAACTGCCGCTAAAGAAGTTTCATTTCATAAATTCAAGAAATGTTTTTACCCTTTCAGTTACCCTAATTCTTATGTAGCTGTCATTGTCTCCATTTTCGTCTTTATCTTCACTTTTGCTTTCATCGTTATCATTTATTTCTTCATCTTCATCTTTATTTCAAAGCTTAATTTCAAATGCGAAGTGAAACAACATGCGAAACATGTCAAATTGAACATGTTGCAGCAACATCTATACACAAATACGAAATGTTTAAACGACGGTTTTGGCCGTATTCACCCAATTGTGAAACCATAAAAACTCTGCTCATCTACGGAAAATGCCTTTCCAATGGTGTTCTTAGTTTTGAAATCGGTTCGGTAGAATCGCCAAACGAACGGAGACAAAATTTATGTTAGCGTATTAATATATAGATTAGAGTGGACTCTCTGCCTATTTACACATACGCATTCGCAAAACATTCGTATCATTTGAAGCGAATGCGAATGTGTAAAATGATGCGAATCATTCGCGTAAAGAATGCGAATTCAAATATTCGCAACATCCCTGATATAGACTAGCCGGCTTTGTATGCGCGAGGATTCGCCACGCGCTGACTAAGTACATAAGTAAGTACATGTACGCAGCAGGGGGCAACGCCATTACAAAATAAAGCCTTATTTCACAACTAATGGCTAAGCCCTTTCTTTTGACACCTATTGTTTTATTGCAACGTACGGTATGGATCTTATAATTTTTTATGTAGGCGGCAACTCTATTCAAAGAAAATAAAACCTTATCGCACATCTGGAGGCCAAGTCACGAACAGCCCACATCTTATAATTTTTCGTACAGGTAGCAACCCTCTTCGAAAATATAAAGCCTTATTACACATCTGAACGCCAAGCCCTTTCCTTTGAGGCCTAATACTTTTAAAATGAATCAACTGCGCAAATCTCATGTAAGTAATAAAAAATGCCTTCAACGTATTATATGTAATAAAAATGTTAAAGCTTATTGCTCATCTGAACATCGAATCCTTTCACAGCTTTTTTTAATTGAATGAACTGTGAAAATCTGATGTGTCTACATAAGTAATAAAAATGTGGTTATTTTTAAATAGATGATAACCCCACTCAAAAAAAATTCATGCTTTTTGCACATTCGGAGACCATATCCTTTCACTTCGTACCTCATTTTTTAGTCCAACGAACGGTGAAGATATTACAATTTTAAGAAAAGTGGCAACCCTACTCAAAAAATAACACATTGCTGAACATCTAGAGCACTAATGGGCATTTCACATCACGCGTATAGCCCAACTGTACGCTTTTCACACCTATATGCTCACACATTATATTCCCGAACAAAAAAAAACCAAATTCAACCAAAGAATTAGTTTGGCATAAGCTGTTGCCGAGGCATGCTGCGCTGTTTGCACGCTTCTTAGCGCGCAGTTTTTGTGAAAAATTATGTAGATGTTGTGCTTGCTTTTTCGTTTCAACTGAAGTAATCGATTGAATGGCCGAGTCGTTCGCTCTAGCAAAAGACACTAACACATGCTCAAAATGTGATAGTGTTAGTGTGTCCATCACTGATCTAGAGACCAAGGGTTTTCATTTGGTATCTCACTTTTTGAAATTCATCATCCATTCAGTAGTTTTCAAGATTAGCTTGGTCAAAAAACATTAGCTTTGCTTTATACTACGTTAGGATACATAGGTGCCAATCCTACTCAAAAAAATTAAAGTTGTTGTACTAGCGAAGGCTCTGCCCTTTCATTTGGTATCCCTTTTTGTTATCCAGCGAACAGTGAAGATCTATAATTTTTGTACAGGTGGCAACCCTACTCCAAAAAGTAATACACTTTTGCACATCAAGAGGCTAGGTATTTTCGTTTGATGATGACGCCGCAGAACTGATACCTTCGCTTAACAAGATTAAATAAAGTAATTTTCTTAACAGGTGGCAATCCTACTAAAAAA